>NC_135497.1:323601453-323901453 GCF_052857255.1 Amblyomma americanum | reverse complement strand
GAAAATGACGGGCTTCCGTTTGACCTCATTATGCTTATCGGCCTCCATTTTTTCGTGACGGTCTCGCATGGCCGCCAGTTTTCAATGTGGTCCGGACGCGAGGCACCCGCGGCTGTATTTCCGAGAGAGTATATATCGTTTTGTTGAAGAGCAGAAAGCGCCAGTTCGTGTGCCGCAGTGACAGACCTTAAAGAACTACAATGCCGGTCTCATAATAGATGTCAGTTTTCTTATTTGTTTTTTTAGCGCATTGTTTTGTGTAACACATGTACGTGGAAGCCTGGTAATAAAGGGAAAAAAATGTTGCAGAAACCACTAGGCTGGTTGTCTATGAAACGCGAGAGCATTCGTTATGATACGGCGTTATGATACGGTGAACACAACGACGTAATGAGAGTATCCCGTAGTGTCGCTCCAGTACACCCGTGAGGTCCGACGTAAGCCACAGTATATTGCACACGCTGCAAGACACTCCGAACTCGTCTTGCATGAACTGCTTCGCAGAGTAGGCATCGGCTCCGGCATTAGACGCTGTTCAGTGATACGACGAAGCCTAACCAAACGCATCTTTCCGAACCTCGCCTCGCATTCCTCGGCGGTTTCGCGAGCATGCCTTTGTCGGGCGGCTTTCCGCACCTGTTGTACGTGCTGTTGCTTCACATCATCCACCTCTGCTGCGTATCGGCTGCTGCACGCCGACGTTTTCTTTCAAGGAGCTCTTCTTCGGTGGGTGGTCGCTTGAGAGGCCCCATCTCGTCTGGCACGTGAGCGCTTCAAGTTCGGTACGGCAGCGGGGCACCGACTGGCCTGCCGCTCGGCGATCTGACCCAACCTCCGCACGAGGCAGCTGCACCCCTCTCGGTGCAGTGCGGAAAGAATGGCATGCTGGGTACACAGCACCCACTACCGTTAGAAAAGTAAAATTCGAAGAGAATTAAAGAGGAAAGCGGGCGAGGGGAGGAGAGCGCCTCTATACTTACAAGATCAATGGGCTTTGCGAGCATGCGTGTTAGGGGTGCAGTAAGGAAACACAGAAACTGATTTAAGCGAAAGGGACACGCTGGTGTTAAAACGACCCATGCTGCGATCGCAACGTTGTCTCCCGCATGAACGCGACGACGTAATCAAGCTTTGGACAAGCATTTCTCATATCTCGGCTCAGTTCTCATCGGCTCATCTTTTTGAGGGAGAAACTATAAACCACAATACCACGGGAAAAGCCAGCAAGCAGCTGCAAATATCGCGACAAAAGGCCCCAATGAAATCCGGCATCTGTTTGAAGGAGTCGCTGCTAACATGTTTTCCCAATGCCACCTAGCGCCATGGCTCCATTTACGCTTTCATTGTTGAGTAAAAAAAACAAAAAAAAAAACGTTCAGTGTTGCGGCACAGTCTCCACCTGTATCCGCTTGCATCGAATCCAAAGTTACTTTTTTTGTCGTTTAATCCGACAGTCATCAGTCGGTGCTCTAGAAAGCGTTTAAGGCTGGTCTGTGCAGGCAAACGTGTGTTTTCCGAAGCTTTTCCAACGTCGCAGCTTGGAATATACTTCTGTTGTCGTGGTCACCCTCAAATTCCTATGCCTGCCCTTACATCAGAGCCCATTTACCCCATCAGCAATGCGGTCCCTAAATGCGCCCTTTAGACCGCCTATAAGCTTTTTTTCACGCTCGCCTTCGTTATCCTCTTTCAGGAAATTCTATTTCATTGGTTCACTGCTTATGGCGAGAGGTAAGCGCATTTTACGTTTTCTCTGCGCGTAGTGCATACCACCACACGGCTTAAAGAACGCCTCCTCAAGTAATCACACGGCCATGATAAATTTGACTGATAGGACCGGCGTCAGCGTACTGGTACGGGCGCGATGGAAATTAATTAGCTTTGTACACTGCATGATCCTCTGCAGTTGATCTGTAAGTGCAGAGCGCTTAATGAGATCTGCCACAACGATCGCTCTGCCGCTGCTTTGAAAGTGGTTGGTCATTTTGGGCAAAATAAATGTAAACGCTCTGAACGGTCTCGTGTGCTCCCAGGGTAAACTGTAGACTTGTTGCTAGTTTCATGCAACAATACAGGGGTAGAACTAGAGATGCCTAAATGCTGGCCATTCATGATCTTGCGTTTCATGAATTCTTTGTAAGACCTAAAATATTCCTACGTGACATAGCGTTTTAGTTATGCCCAGAAAGAAGAAATTTCATGAAACTGATTTTATTGAGGCACTTGCATAGCATGCAGCAGCAGTTTGAATTTAGCGCACCTAGAATAACTGCAGAACAGTGAAAACAAAGAACATTTAAGCACCCACGGAGAACAGACTTAACAAAGGTAATTGGCTCGTTCATTAACAGCATACGCTAAAAACGTCACTGCTTTAGCGCTGGGCTTCGTTCTGAAGTGGAGGCCCGCGCAGACGAGCATTGGCGATGAAAGCCGATGAGGTTGGCATCAATTAAAGACAATGGATCTTTCTCCATGCATGGAATAAAAAAAATATCGAGCGCGCGGCAGAAATTGTACGCACAGAGAGCTCGCGAGTAGCAGCCGAATGCAGCGGTGATAAGCGGCATGTGATTACGTCAGGTACGGAGCGCAAATGATTCAGAGGCAGACGGACAGTTGAGCGACAACGCTCGCCGACGCCAAGATTGCACGCGCAGCAGCGGTGGCTCCTCGAAGCGCGCGCTCTCGTTGCGGAATGTGCTTGAACTTCTTCTGCCCCCCCCCCCCCCCCCCCCCGCGCTGTGCCGTGAAAGGAATGAGGGACCACATGCGGTACCGCTCATCCACTCACACCTTCTCCAGAGCTCGAATGCCCGCCGCGGTGGCTCAGTGGTTATGGCGCTTGGCTGCAGACCCGAAAGACGCGGGTTCGAGAGCCAGCGGTTGGCGGCGGAAAATTTCTACAAAGACTGTTGATTCTTATCAACAAATCACGACAGCCACCCTCGAGGCGAGAGAGAGCTTGTGACGAATTATTTCTCGCGACGCTTGAATCCCAAATGGTGAGTCATTGTGACTCTGCGTCGGCGCGCTTTGTATATTGAACTTCCTGCTACAAGTCCTTACGCTAAGGCAGCGTTATAGTGCACTGTAACCTCATGTTTGCTCAGGTAATGCCCGGTAGTTGATTTGGCCGGGCGAGGTACCTTCTCTGGAGTCTTTCTTCTTTTTTTTATCTATAGTGCCCGGCGTCGCTGGCGTGGAATGGTATTTCCTGTCATTCGCCATGTAAGTGGTCATCTCCTGTCCTCTTCATCATGAAATCCACCGTAATAATTCCGACCAAGTGCTCCACGAGAAAACACAGATAATGGCAAGAGTACGTGCGGTGGGCTTTTCTTTTGTTAGATAATGAACTAATGCAGAGTGGTTGCTGGCGGTTGGCGCTTGCTAAGTCCAAGAACCTGAAGCATGGTCTGATACCATGCAGCGGGCCACCTTTTCGCGCTGCAAGAATTCAAGACGGTCGCCGCCGACCGCCTCAGCAAGGCTGTCGCTCTTTGCGTTCTGCAACTTGCTGCAATGTCCTTAATCACTTGAACGTTTCTGATTATAGTTTAACCCCATTGATGAGTGCTGGCGGGAGAGATTGCTTCCAAGCTTTTCTTTTAACGCGTTAGCATTACTACACTATCTTTTAGCAAAATCTCTCAGTCTATTGTATGATGCTGCCACCCCACTTCAAGAGGCCTCCGCCCACTACCCACTAATTTTGCCCTCCACCCATCACCACCCTCCAGAAGCTCACCCACCAACAACCACCCATCTGTGTTGTACACCCTCCAAAGACCTCCACCCTCTACCCAGCCGAAGGAGTTCTAGAAGAACTTGGATTACTGCACATTTTTCCGTACTGTTAGTCCGTCTATAAATTACGTTCTGACAATTTTATCGCTGTTATTCTAAGCCTCACGACCCTACTATCACTACAGCTTGCCTTGAACACCTGTACATCATGCACGTAGGCAGAATTTTTTTTTTCAGGAGGGGCCCGAGGCAGTTGCATAGGGCGAAACCCGGGGTGGGGGGGGGGGGGGGGGTGCAAGGCCTATGCCTGACAGGAACACTGTTGGTCGGGGGGGGGGGTTAGGTTTAGAGCGATTTTGGGAACACCGAGCCCCCCCCCCCCCTTCCTTCTGTTTATTTATTTATTATTTATTTATTACAATACATTCAGGGCCCCAGTGGGGCGTTACAGAAGGAAGTGGATAAAAAAGTAAAAACAAAAACAATGCACCAAATGAAAACACAAAGTAAATGGAAAATGTAATGTAATACAGCAAGGAATGAAAAAACGTAAGCTTGAACAAAATACAAATCAGATTACGTAAGAAAACAGCCTAGTCAAACACATAGTTTTCCGCGGCATTTTTGAATAAACAGGTGTCAGAAATGTCGGCAACCAAGGTGGGCAGGTGGTTCCAATCGCTCGCCGTCTTGGGTATAAACGAGTTAAAATATGCATTGCTTCGGCAGTATGGAATGCGTACCTTGTAGCGATGATCCGTGCGAGGTGATATGAACGATGGTTCAAATAGAAGATCCCGTTTTAGCTGATGATTGTGATAGTAAATCTTGTGAAAAGTTAGTATTCGCGCGAGTTTTCTACGAAGGGAAAGGCTAGGAAGGTTCAAAGTATTTTTCATTGTAGTTACACTAGCAGTGCGGGAAAAATTAGACAAAATAAATCAGGCGCTACGATTCTGTACTGACTCTGATTAGTAAGAGTTTCAAGTCCCGGGTCCCACACAGAGCACGCATATTCTAATTTCGATCTAACTAAGGTTTTATAGAGTAGCGGTTTTAAAGAAGATGGAGCCATGGAAAAATTACGACGCAAGTAGCCAAGCATGCGGTTAGCATTGTTAACAATATAATCAACATGTGCCTGCCATGAAAGATTAGCAGTTATATGAACCCCTAAATATTTATATGTGGTAACTTGCTCAAGGAGAGAACCTGAAATATTGTAGGGAATAAGATTTTCGTTAGCAGACCGGTGTGAAATACGCATGACCTTACACTTGTTAGTATTCAGTCTCATGAGCCAAATATTACACCAACTAGATACCTTATTTAGGTCACTTTGAAGTAAGGATGAGTCTGAAGCGGATTTGATTACTCGATAAATAACGCAATCATCTGCGAAAAGCCTAATTTTGGATACGTCCCTGCTGTACATCATGCACATTAATGCTCAGCATGGAGAGCATTAGGAACTCTTACACATTTAGTTCTCCCGGTCAGGCTCGTCCGTATCTACACCCGAGTTTAGCGTTTACAAAAAAAAATAGTCATGATTCACAGTTGTTTTTTCTGCATATCATGAGAAAAGTTATCCCTTGCTCTTTCGGCACTTTATAGGTACCTACTAGTTTCTTAAAACCGCGCGGCTTTCTCCGCTTTCAAGCATTTCTAGGTTTGCTTGGGAAAAAGTAACTACATTCGAGTTTACACCCGGTCGATAGAGTATTTGATGCAATTTGGCCTCATTGATATATGCCAATTCAGGGTGATCACAGTGGATTCCTGTATTATCCATGTATCCTGTCTGATGTGTAAAAGGAATTTTCGATGGCCCAGCTACTTGCATTTTACATTCTCATCACAGCAGCTCGAAAGAATGTAGGCCCATTTCAGAAAGTGCAAAAGATTACGATTCTAAAATGAAATGCGTGCCTACATTTGAAAATGAAATGTTTTGAGGCGACACCATTTGTAATCTGTTCAGGCTCGGCTACTCCCGAGTGCGCAGGACATTATGCAGCTTTGGTTATGCGTTTTAGACACCCCCGCCGCGCGCGCGTGCGCACACACACGCACACACACATACACATGCGCGCACGCACGCGCACACGTACGCACACGCACGCGGGCACGCACGCACACTCACAACTTCGCGGCTGTGTTGGTATTGCATACGGTCGGATTTAGTCGTTCCAGAACAGCGTGGCTATCAGCCGTGCTGACATAGATCCTAACGTAGAACCCTTCTGATAGCCCATGGTGATACTCGAACAGAGTTCTGAGCCCCGCAGAACTACGCGTGCGTCATTGCTTTGCGTCATGAATGTGTGCGGGGGATTTTTTCTTTTTTTCTTCTATTTCATTTATGTTTTATACTGGTTGCAAAAACCGGAGCAAATGCAAGGGGACCGATGACTCGCCCGCTCTGGCAAAGGCGAACACAGTCTGTCAGTGCAGTAGCAGTCGGAGAGCGAGAGAAGTATAAAAAAGCAAACAAAACAAATCTTCCTGATCTTTCTACCGTTCCATTCATTTCATGAGCTGCTAGAGTTGCGATGGCCTGTCAGTTAACCTTTTCTTCTCCCGTCCAAAGCCGATGCTCGAGAATGCCTCTGGCTCGCCAAATTCACGTTGGGGCTAATATGCAGCAATGCATGACCCAAAATGAGAAACTGAGCTCGTAAATGGACACGAGACGGGCAGTTTTATGGCGTCCGGAGTGAACACGAAAACGTAAGCCGCAGAGACCTTAACCGGGACTGCTAGCAGACGCCCCGCTTCCGGTCTGGTAACTGCAGTCTGGTAGCTAAACGCGCTTAATTTGAGTCGCCCAAACTGGAGCTTAAGGATGGTAATGTTACTGAACAAGCATTTCTGTCTATTTCTCAACAGCACTAAGAAAGTGAAGAGACGGATTGTAATTGCTGGTAAGTACTGTGCTTATATCAACGTCCTCGCTTCGATAGAATGTTACAGCGAAAGCTCTTATAGCTTTGGTTTAGCCATGTAGCCCTGCTTTCTGCCGTGGAAGCACAGCGTCAGCCGTAAGACCTTAACTACCCCCCCCCCCCTTACGGACATATTTCTTTTTTTTTTCCTAAAATGGTATCAAAGCGGTGGAAAGATGGATGAAAGTTAGGAGCGTCCCCTCTGAAACGGGGTGGTGGCAGTCGCCACCATGCTCGGCCTTTACTTATTCCTTATATTTATTTAAGCAATCCGACACACTTTTCCGGGCACCGTTGATCCCCTGGCCCAAGCCCTCGGAGGACGGTGGGAGACTCACCCTTCGCCGCACCATAAAAGAGGTCGACCTTGAGCTCTGCCTCGACAAATGCCTTTACCCTCCCCCTCATCCATCACTCACGGTGCCGGAGTCTCGCCTTCTTCGGCACATTCAGATGAATGCAGTTATCACCCCGTCCCGCCTCTTCCTCTATCGCTATCGATCGGACCCTTCCTGTCCCAACTGCCCCTGTATCTATGCGGACCTGGCCCATTGCCTCTTCTATTGCCCGGCTGCTCAGCAGTCGAGTTCCTTCCCCACACCCTTTCTATCCATCACCACCTGGCTCGACTGGCTTGGCGCTGAAGGGGAAGAAGAACAGCGGCTTCTGGTCGCCCAGGCGGTCGACATGCTCGGCCTATAAATTATGGTCGAATAAAAGTCTTTTACTACTACTACTACTACTATAGCGTCTCAATTAGTACGCGTGCTGCAATCTGTCGGCAAGCCAAAAAATGCTTTGAACGAGGCCTACTGTTAGGCACTATACCACTGTGCCAGAAAACACACAAGCTGGACTAGCTCAGGAGCAAGAAATGACAATCGGCTTATGACGAGCCTGCATCGCCCAAGTTCGCTAGGGAGGTGATTGTTTCGCGAATTCACTAATTGAACTTCATTTAGTGAGTTTGATTTATTTCGTTTATTTCAAATCAATGACCGCCGCCAACCGTGGCGGGTGGCTAAGAGAGAAAAATTCTCCTCTTCGTGTTTAGGGGACAGAGAACGTGCTAGAGAGAAGAACCAGGGTGGGGATGGTTGGAATAAACTAAATGGCTAAACCAAATCTATAACAGCTTTCGTTGATTAATGCCCTAAGCCATTACGTTTACCTCTATAAACTGTTTCCTCCAGTTCTGTGACAGAAAAAAATTCGCAGAATAAGCCATAAACTGCTCATAAGAGTTCATAGTAGGGCAGCACCAGATTTTCCATAAATTCATCTTTTCGCTCGCATATTCCACACGTGGTGATGGAGATTATCATTTTCATGGCTCGAGTTGAAAGGTGGAGCAGCCGCAAACGTGTCTTCGGATAACGTTTCTTGTTATAATAGTAGCAGAACGTGCAGGGCTATTTGCTCCCTGCCCAAGAGCACCAAGGCGCGAACGGAAACACGTGCTGCGTACTGAGAACACATGGCAAGGGTTGCTCACTCTGCATTGTATGTTACTCATGGCCTTGGAATCTTTGTCCATATCGTAAGCAGCGCACGGGGAAGATCGCACCAAAAAGCCGTCGTCGGTCGTCGATGAGCATTCCCTCACGTTGACCTGTCCTCGAAGGGACTCGAAGATAAAAGGCGCAAGAGCAGACAGGACGAAAGAAGAACGAACACGGACAAGGCGCTTACTGCAACTGTAGTTTATAGCACGAGCTCGCCTTTTGTATAGCAAGGTGCAAGGAAAGAAGCGAGCAAACAAAACACACGCATTATTACTGTCACGATAGCTGTGCCAATATTAATTCACACGCTCGGCCAAATACACAAGTTCTTTTTTTTTTGTCAAAGATACGGAGGGGGTTCTCACACATACCTCACCTGCTTTTTTGATTAGGAAGGCTTCCACTATTTATCTGGTGTCCTTTTCTTTATGCTTACTAACGACACGTGCATCGGAAAACTTGCGAGTACAATCTTTGCACCCCCTGCAGTACGCAGCAAGGTGGCCTTATATGGCTACTTTTTCTACGTCGTTATGACGCTTCAGCAGGCGTTCGTTAAAACATCTTCCAGTTTGTCCGATATATTCTTTGCCGCAAGACAAAGGAATACTGTACACAACCGCTACCTCAGACGGCACAGAGGGTTCACCGTGTTTTATGGGGCAGCGCTTAGGTGATCCCTCTTCAGAATTTACCTTCGTCATGCTTGTGTTTTGTTTGTTTGCTTTTTTCCTTGGACCTTGCTAAAAAAGGCGAGATCGTGCTCGCTCAACCGTTGCAGTAAATGCCTAGTCCGTGTCAGTTCGTCCTGTCTACTCTTGCGCCCTGTATCTTCGAGTCATGTACCAACTCGCCCAGCACTCCATTCTTCTGAAAGAACTTACCGCCCTACCAGGGTGTGGGCCCCACAGCTGCCCGGTGTGGGCGTCAAGAGCACGCTTTCAACACGAACAAGAACACCTTCACTTTTTGTGTCACATTGTTAGTAGCGCGTGAAGATGACATCTTTACGCCGCGTATTTAGCAGGGGATGTATGCGGCGTCAAGCACTGGGGTGACTCGCGGGGGGTGTCTCATGACAGCTATACTTCGGTTGAACTCGCGTAGCGCTAATTACCTGCAGTTCTTTATAGGGTGTTGCCTGATGACCATTGCTGCAGCTGCCTTCCTGCCGTCATTGCTTGTGTGGGCTCTTGGTTTTAGAGCCCAGGGCCCAAGACCTTGCACGATCGCCGCACTTTGGAAGTGGATCACCGGAGGCCACGACAGGATCTTTCTACGACTAACACGCTGGGCCGAGCAGGGTACACCACTGCTTGTTAAAGTAATGGCTGGATTTGCGACTGCGCTTAAGTTATACGCCCAAATTTCTTAAGTGTTTTTTTTTCGTTTGGATGCTTTTGGAACTATGGATGCTGCCCACTCTTTAGGGTTTTGCTGTGCGTTCCTTGCTAAAGCAATGACGGGATTTGACTGCGGTCAGCAATTCATTGTTGCGCATACTTCTTTGATGCATTCTTTCTTTTGTTTTTGTCATTCGTTTACACTTCAGATGCCTTCTACTGTTGGTTTCGTTTTCTATCGTCTGTTTAAGAAGTCAAGGATTTTTGGACATCACTTTTAATTGTGAGGCAACTGTGGAATATTGTAAGGTAGCGTTATGGAAACATTGAAGATAAGGGTCCATTGTTCCCATGCGTAGCAAATCTTTCTTGCAATGCTTCTCCATCGCCACATCGAGTAGTTAAAGACTTCCGTAGAAAACCAATGGGGAACGTTTTTGACGATAGCAAAACAATGGAAGCCTGCCGAGGAGAGATCTTCGGATTTGCTGATTTTTATAGTGAAATCTTACAATGTATAAAAAATTGCGTCCATACCTTGTTTCCCGTTGATTAATGCGCCTGTCCATAATTTCTGGGTATGCGTGTATTGTAGGTTTTTTTTCGCCTAGCTCTCACCGGTCTTTTTAAAGGATTTTTAACATTTCCCCCCAAATCGTCACCATATGTTACCTCAGTGTTATGTATTCAATGCTGTGTATGTAAGTGTTATGTGTAAATTACAAGGCTGTTCTTGAATATCTGCTCTACATAGTGAAGTACTCTCGCCAGAGCGCCCCACTAATGGTATCTCATCGAATTCTTTCTCTTTTGTCTCAAATGCGCATTACACTGCGCTTATGTTGCTGCTTCGAGCAGCTGAAACGTGGTGTAATTAAAAACCCGTTATATCTCCGGCTGTATTTCGAATGTTTCGGTAGCTGGAAATCCTGATCGTGCATTAGCGGTCATGGGTTGCCGGCTAACCAGTATAGGGCCCACTTGGTTACCCCACTGATCGTTACAGGGGCTCAGCAGGTGGCCGGCACGGCCTGCATGTACACAGCAGCGCTACATGAACGCTAGTATATAGCGGTGCACACTTATATGGTGTCTTGGGCGACCTAAAGGTGCCCAACAGGGCATACGGCACTAGAATAGTGGGCGTGTTGTGGTATATGTATTACGTAATAAACGTTTGTTCAAACGCTATTCGTTGGCAAGTCCACTACTGCATGAACGCATGTACTGTTTGATAGTACTTTTAAAGCAGCAGTGTCTCAAACAGAATACCAAAAAGCAGTTGCACCCATGTCGGGTTTAAATCGGGGAGGACATCGAATTTTCCAGGAAACACCCCCACTGCATCAATGGATACGACCTTGTGATTGTTTAAATAGTTATGAATGCAAAATTTATGTTTAAAATGCATAAGAAAATAACGTGTCGATTTTTAGGCTTCAGGATAAATCTGCAAAGACAATGCACAGAAAAAGTAGTGAAAATTTTGTCAAGTTTAGGCACGCAAACTGTAGCATGCCTTAAGAATTTTATTCACATTTCAACCAACAGAAGCATGACAGCTAAAGAACCTGAAAATTACCCTAACCAAAAACGGGTCAAATGAAAGATCAACTTTACACTTGAAAGATTCCCCCACAGCTTGATGCAAATCCTACTCCGGCGCCACCACTGAATCTGGCGGGTGACTCACCAGATGGCTCGCTTCCTTTTGTTTTAAATTCTGTGTGCATGCACCAGAAAGGGGGAGTATCTAGTCTAAGGCTCTCAGAACATTTTCGGCCATCATCTGTCGATGTGCTGCGGCATTCTACACAGGGAGCAAACTTTTTTTTTTTGCACGCCTCTTGTAGAAGCCGTGACGATAAGCTGCTGCGAGTGTGGATTAGGCCCAATTACAAATACGCATTCATTTTTAGCCAGGAAGATCGATCGACACCCTCGACATCTGTTCGGTTTACGCGCATTCGTGCGTCTGCAATAAAAAAAGGTAAATCGTGTGTTCAATAGCTGTCCAGGTATTAAAGTACCTGCACAGCCAGATAGTCGTGAGAACAATATCACACGATATCGTCGAAGGCACCCCTACTATGGGAGGTATCGGAGTTTCAGGGGCGTCTGCATAAAAATGACAGCTATAGCTGTTGCAATGTTGTTGCCCTGAAAAAAATTGCACCCAGCCTTCCCTTTCGGGCGAAGTATCATCTCGGTGATATAGTAGTCTTCGTTGGAGCGGCGCTTTTTGTGCTTCCTGGCGTTCTTGCTGCCGCGCAGCGCCTTCACGGCTAGCCTCGGGCACTGTGGTGTGCAAGCGGACATACGCAGAAGTTCTGCATGGGCATTCAGCGCGAGTGCAAAGGGTCGTTTATGCTTCGTTTGTTGAGACCGGACCCTTCTTGTTTAATGTTTACACGAATGACTTAATTGAAATTTATTATACATCCGGTTACATTTTGTATGCTGACGATACTGGCTTTTTTTTGAGCGGCTATTTACTTCATGTTGTTTAAGGCAATGTTATTCTTACAACAATGCATAGATGGTCCACGGTGAATTGGCTAACGGTAAATACTAGCAAGTCAAAAGCAGTACGGTTTCAACCTGTACACTACAATACTACATTGGCGAGCCAACTTATGCTTTGTAATAATAACATTCAGTTAGATGACACCCTTTGATCACTTGGTGTCGGCAAGTGGCGTTAACACACCGGGAAAAAATTAGAAAAAAAAACGAAGTGTCACTAAGGAAGTGTGATCCCACGAGCGCAGAGAAATCAAACCACATAAAATGGTATACGAGGGTTTAGCTTCCCAAAGCTATTCAGACTATTAGGGAGACCGTAGGGAAGGGCTCCGGAAATTTCGAGGACCTGAGGTTCTTTAACGTGCACTAACATATTGCACAGCACACGGGCCTCTAGAATTTCGCCTCCATCAAAATTCGACCGCCGCGGCCGGGATCGAACCCGCGTTTTTCGGGTCAGCAGCGGAGCGCCATAGCCACCGAAACGGCTCACATACAAAGAGTTGAGCCAATGACGAAAGAGAGGATGAGCGGTTGCGTGCGGGTCCCCTCCTCCCCGACGACTATAGTGCCTGGTTCACACTGAAAAAAAACAGCGTAAAGAACAGACGGGCAAGAAGAAACTCTGACACAGGACGAGTGCTGACTCGCAACCAACGTTTTATTCGCAAAACCTGTCATTTGTAAAAGGAAAATTCATAGATCTGCACGTGACCATAGAGGGTGAAAAAAGAAACTACACACAGATACAGGCTACGCTCAGAGGTTGTCAATAAAAGCGACGTCTATCAGGTAGACAGAGTGATGGTTTACTAACGCAGTTTTACTACTCCTTTTCCGGTGTGAAAAGCCGCAACCACTTCCCGTGTGGACTGGTCCTTGTGGGTGTCAAGGAGGTTATATTAAAGCATCTGGAGTGGAGGTCCGCTATGCATGCATGAAGAAACAGGTGAAACCAGCTAAACCAGCTGGCGGCCATCTTGCCAGGGTCAAAAACAGGCCGCGGTGAAATGGGCACCAGCAAAGAACGACTAATTTTGCGAATTTTTTTCGCTTCATCCGCAAGGTTAAGTAGAAACATCTTCTGGTAGGGATATTGCTTCTATGCGCACTAAATGCACTTGTATAATCTCTCCGATTTCCACGCTAATTTGCCTGAAAGCTCTGGTAGGTGATTTCTCCAGTCAGTGTTGCTGCCTTGGAAAGCTGATAATTTTCTCAATAAATCGCGTAAAGCGTGTCGTTTCAGCTAATCATGCAATTATTACATTAGCAGTGAAAGAACGAAAAATTAACTGACAAACATACTCTTTACGGGGAAGGGCAATACAATTAAGCGTTTACAGTTCTGTAATACATGGTATGGTTCTCAAATATCGAAAACATGCGGAAAGAAACGAAAGCAATTGCAATAGTCCAGCAGACTGTCATTGCCGCCTAGATTAAGACCTGCCTCACATAGCCCAAATCACCAGTAACACTGAGACCGTATGACCCTGCAGTTTAATACCAGAACTGCTTCATGGTGCCGCAAAGCTGTGTATGCAGTGTTCCAATTTAAGCCAAAAGGTTGTTTAAACATGAACAAAACAACCTCGCTTTACTTTGATTTAATCAGGGTTTATTCATTCTATTAAAGGGTTCCATGTCAAATTAAGGTAGGAAGGCAAACATGAAAAACAGCAAGTTACGGAAACAAAAACTGAGACTTAAAGAGCACTCTCAAGAACAGCAATGCCTACCATCTAAATCTGGCATATGTATACTGCATTGTGCAATACATATATACATCACAGTCACTGATTCTTAAAGATAATCAGTCTGGAAAAGACAGTCTGCACCTTCTATTTGGAGTTTCCTCGGTTCATCTCCTTAGCAATGTGATGAATTCGGATCTTCAAATAGAGTTGCACAATTTCCTTGCATAAGTTGTGAAGGTGGTTGTCTAATGGGCCGCACTCCAACAGGTGAGGTTCAAATTGTGCAAATCAAGCCCTCTCAATAACTGTGGCAAAATTTTCCACTAGAAGGTGTTCGCATCGCCCATGCCTTAAGTCTTTGTACTGAACTTGCAGCACTCCAAGTCCCTTTTCAGCAGCCTCACAGATCTGCAGGACGTCCTTGGATGGTGCTATAAGCTGAAGGCCTCGCCTTCCAGGGAATGGGGTCCGCGAGCCGTGGTCTCGCCCGACGAGTGACACACCCACAGTCAGTGCCAAAAGACCGGTTTATTCCGGACTAAAACAATGCTTCAAAAGATAGAAAACAGGCGCTGCAACTGAGCACGGCAGAACTAATAAAAAGAGTCGCAAAGACAGTTAAAAAGAACTACACAGAAAATACAGGAAGACGCCGAAAGACCAAGCGGCAGCGATGGGGGCTTGAAACGCTACATGAAACCTGGCTGCTTGTGTAGCAGCCACTCATGCCAAAGGGCTGTTCCATCCTTGTAGATGCCACTTCATTCTGTGCTCTTCGTCCTGGTACGGTGCCGCCCCGCCGTCTGTGTACATCCTGCTGGCTCGGGCTGACCGCCGAATCCGTCACCACGCTCTAGCAACACTCCCCCAGGTATTCCCTCGCGTGCCGCTTCGCTGGCCTTTGAGCTTGCCTGTCGAAACAAGTCCTTCAAACAAAGCTGCAACACTCTGCATGCAAATGAGCATGTTAACAAACCATTTTCTTCAGTCCGTCAGTCACTAGTTTTCCATTGGCATCTCTCAATTTCCTATTATACTGTTCAGCCTCCTGGAGAAATGACTTCCAAGAAGCTGCATTCTCCTTGTGCATTGCAACCTTATATGAGCGTGCCAGGGGATTTCTTGAGCTTAGTAGGTCAAAGGGACAATCAAACATCCATATGAATTTTGCTGTGGCACGCACACCTTGGAATTGCAGCAATTTCAGTGTGGACTCACAATAGTCAAGTGCGTCAGTGACCGAAGAACTCAGCGTTAGAACAGCAAGCCGAACCTTCATCTTCTGTTTTTCCCACCAGAGATGAACTCTTGTGGAAAAAACAGAAGATGAAGGTTCGGCTTGCTCTTTGTGAGCTTGTTCCCCATGTGGACCCCCTCTTTGTGCTGCAATGCTTCCAAAGCTTCAATATGACACCACCTGACATGTGAACCTTCAAGATCAATGAGGTGACTCACAGATCCCAGGCAGTTTCAAATCAGTTTGACCATATGACATGCATCAAGCATCACAAATCTTTGTTGGAAGGTTCTGTTGGGTACTCGAAACTGGTGCTGAACGTAGATGAATGGTAGCTAAGGTCCGCACCGAGGCACGTTGCCATGATGAAGTTTGAAGCAGCTCTGTCAAATGCCAGCGAAACATTTTCTACTGCTGCTGATGTGACTCTTGATGGACACTCTTTCACTAAGTCTACCGTTTCTGGTCCAGAAAGGGACTCAATGAGAAAATATCCAAGAGGGACTTTCAACCTCAATTTCTATGCAACAGCCATAAACATGGAAGCATTGGTTGCCTCTGGGAGGCTGTCATCAGACAGTTCTGTACCAATGACAACGCAGCCAACTATCTTGTTGCTGACAAGCTGGACATGTTTCTTGACGGACATGTCATCTACCATCAGAGCTGCAAACAATGGCTCGTCCCAGCCTTACAGCACATTTTTTAACAACGCAAACGCTTCAGATGTGAACCCAGGGTCACTATTCACTGCCTTGTACCACTCGCGCAGCGTGAACTGAGCAGGCAAAGCATTGTTGAACTTAAGCTCTTACATATTCATATGCAGCGGGAGAGTAAAAGTGAAGCATTAATGCGAATGCGCATAGTTCAGGAGGATAATTGTTGCTTGTCTTCTCATTGGCTCTGCCAAGGAGCTATTGTATGTCAGGAGAAAAGGAGGCTTCAAAAGCCTCAAGGCCTCTCTCTGACAAGAGCTTCTTCTCTCTCAGCTCCTTGACCAATTCGCAGGAACTATTGCACTGCACCGCTAGTCTTCGTTTTGTCTGGTGCAATGTCTTGACCTTTTTTCTCAGTTGGTTGACCTGTCCCTCTGCATCTTTGGCTTTTTGCCGACACCAATCCCAGCTTGGTGAACTCACTTCAACTGTAGACTCATGATCCACTCCATTTGTAGGTCCTTCGGGCTCCACCGGCTCCTCGCTCATCTCGGGACTTATTGCTGGCACCATCCGACACTTGGGGGGTCACGCTTTCTCTTTTGCTGTAAGGAAAGCATACAAGTCAGTGAAAGCTTGTGGATTTCAAGCACCTGTTACATACAGAGCCGTAAAGTTATAGCAAAGTAAACATGAAATCCGATTGTCAAGAGAGACCAAACCTGAGAGGAAGAAAAAAAAAAGAGACAATAGAGCGTTTGCGTTCTTTCCTTACCAGTGACCCTCTTTGCACTGCGATACTCACGTAGCCATGCAGTGCTGGAGAGCCAGCATCAACAACTTTAGAAACACTGATCCTGTACCAGTGCGTTTTTAAAGAAGCTTAAAAGCAAGTCATCTCCACTAACCATGGGCAACGTACTACATGAGGCCACGTTTCTACTCACAGGCTTTTGGGGATGTGGTGAGAATGCCGGAAAGATGCTAGGAACGCTGCCAGGTCACAGTCTGGTTGTTTTCCCGGTCCTGTCAAAGCACCAAGGCTCAAAATGCGTTGAACAAAGACGGCCACCATCCTTGAGCACCCAGCCATCCCGCCGTACCATACGCTCTCACGCACCATGCAAACCAGGATCCTGTTACTAAACCTATTACATGGAAACATGATAGCATGCCTTGGTATGTGCTGCATTCCGCTAAAATAAAGTGCTTAAAAAGCGCTCTGTAATCTGCACAGTTGTGTTCGTGCACAAGCAGTATGGTGTCGGGAGCGACCAGGTGCAAGCGACCAAGGCTAGTACACTGCTACGCAAATACAAATTAGACGTTATTCCCGGCGCCTTGACGTGATTCGTACATCCTAATGCGACTCACAACCCCACCATTGACAATGCAGTCGCTTGCTGTCCATTGAAGAAACAGTGCACTAGCACAACCGCAACAAAACACCACGGAGCCACTAAGCTACACGGTGGATGCAACACGTTCTGCCTGTTTTCTCCCCCTGGCAACATGGCACTGTGGTAGGAAGTCCACATTTACTGGACGTCCCGGTAGCCGCGGCTGGTGAGCCGGCAGAGCGGGTTGACGTGGCTGGCTGGCCGGGCTGGTTGAATGAGAGCGTTCTCTGATGCGCAAGGCAGATCTTCATCAGCGCCGCACCAGTGAGTGCCGGCTTCACTTTTCGAGCGCCCCCTCCACTCGTTTTAATATAACCTCTTTGGTGGGTGTACAGTATCTCTGTGTAAAAAAACAAAGCAGTGCGCCTTTTCTTTCTCTTCTTCATTACTTCGCACCCTTGACAATGAGTCAACAGACAAGACAAGCCGTTGCCATTAGATAAATGATCTCTATGCTCTTGCAATTGCCTGTTACGGCATCGCCCAGTCAGGACGATGTACCGAGCTCCGCTGGATAGTCTCCCTCGAGAGTCAGCATTCGTCCTGTGTCCACCTTTCATCATGTCCGTCTGTTTTGCCGTTTTTTTTTTCAGTATGAACCCTTGCCAACTCGCCCAACTCAGCATTCTGCTTGGTTTACACAGCGCTTTGGAATGCTGGACTGTAATGTGCTAATCGAACATTCTCAAATGCTAGATTGCTCATTCCCTGCAACAACTACCGTTATTTCCGGTACATAGTCCACACCTGGCCTTTTGATGCTTTATTTGGCGATATTGAAAAAAAATGCTGTATAGCCCGCACCTACAGACAGGCCACAAAGCCCAAAATTTTAACTTTTAAGGGGGGAAGCTGGTCTTAGAAAAAAAAGTTTTTATTAATGAATTCACAATTACGAAATCTTCAGGGAACATGTATTTTTGCATGCTGATTCCAAATATGGAATTTAATTTAATGTACAAGTCCTTGTGGACTTGATGTAATATGTAACTTTTTGTGGAGAGCTTTAACGAAATTTTGCTGCAGGGAACTTGCTAGAATGTATGCCGTCTGCTTGTCTTGGCAACAAGCTATGCAATAAGGGTAAAATTATTATCCTGCCTATCACAGAAGTTGAGTTAAAGGGTTTTGAATTTCGTACTTCACAAACGGGAAGAAAAATTTGTCTTCCTGTTCATGAAGTGACAACTTCAAAATTCTATAACTCAGCTTCTATGACAGGCAGGATGAGAACTTCAGCTTTATTGCACAGCTTAATGTCAAGAGAAACCAATGGCATGCATTTTAGAAAGTTCCCTGCAGCAGGATTTCTTGAAAGCTCTCCACAAAAAGTTACATAACATATTGTATAAGTGCTCAAAAAATTGCTGCACATGAAATTAAATTCCATATTTGGAATCAGCACGTAAAAATACCTGTTCCCAGAAGATTTCGCAATTGTGACTTCATTAATAAAAATATTTTTCTAGGACCCTCTTCCCCCCTTAAACATAATAGCCGACGAGCTTTATTTCGAAATTCAGGATACTTTTTCCGTGAAAAGAAAAACACTGTAATGTTGCAAGCTAACCGCCGTTGTGCACTACCTGCAGCTGCCTTTACACACTATAGCGTAGCGACGCTGCTGCCATATACGAGTCAATTTTGCTGCCATAGCCATATTTAAAGTATTAATGTTTCACTCATTCAACTCCTCTAACAGTGTGTCGGAGTTGCATAGATTTAAATCGATGATCGCTACCTACAACTCATTCACACTTTTTTCGGATCACTGCAGGGATATCAATCTTAATCTGGTAATCTTTATTCAAGGCATACATTTTCAAATTTTGTAGTTCTAATTTACAGGCTATGCGTAACCTTTATGTATGGCAACCTATATATTATAGGTCACAGCACTTTTCTAGGTTACACAGCAACCTTTAGCACAGAGGTTAACCTGCAACCTCCAAGAGTGTAACTTTTATTGAAGGCATACAATTGAAAATTTAGTATATGTCTACTTAAAGGTATCTGAAAACAATCTAAATTAGAAGTTTACACAGTACTCTTGCTGTAAACCTTTAAAGTTAACCTTTCAGATAAATACAGCACATCACAGCTGCATGGGATTTAAACCCACAACCTCGGCACGTCTGGTGCAATGATCTCTTATTGAACTAAGAGCACCGCATAGGACATGCAGTGGTTGTGGCTTCGGATTCCATCTGCAGCGAACTGTAATTTCATTTCACTGCATATAATAAATATGATTAGTGCCCTTTAATCAAAAAAAGAGTTAGGTTAACCGTGCTTTTTTCTGCATAGTGGTCTGTCACCCTCCTGATCCATATGTTTACAATGTCCGCGTGTATACGGTGGCGTATGGCTACAGATGGAATGGCGAACTTATTCGGCAGATGCAGAAGCATGACAAATGCAAGTGCATAGGCTCTCAAACCTTTGCCCAGATGCAAAACAAATTATTGTCAAAGGAATGAAAAATAAGAAGCACTTTATTAAAAATACAAAATATACATTCATAATGTATGAACAATATAACGGAAAAGTTATTTCTGCCAAAAAATTATATATTGCTACGTCTGTCTTTTGTGCCAGGATGATTCTTTGTAACCGTATTGATTGGACAATTTTTTTTCTTTGAGCGTGCCAAAAAGCACTTCAACCGGTTGGAGATAACCCCAGGTGGGATTTGAACTTGAGGTCTAAGGAGTTTTTGCACCAAAATAAGAGTCTGCAAAAATGCATGCATGTACCTCAGGTTTTTCAGGTAGTACACCAGAAGGCATACAATGAAGGCCCACTCAATGTTCTTGTTTTTCAAAGCGATGACCTCAGCTTGGGTGCCTCCATATATCCAAGACTGGTTCTTGTATGTATACACATGAGGCATAGTAACTTGTACTGCTGTAGGTAGTGCCGTCTGTAAGTAGAATTGCGAAAGACCCAAGATAATCAGATTACTAAATTCAGTGAATGCAGTGGTCTGCTCTATGTTTTCTTTGCACTGTGCTTATGCTCTCCTTATCCCTTAATGAGAAAGAGATATCTTTTCTAGATTGGGAGAAAAAAGTCATTCACTCGTTTTTTTTTCCCCAACCAAAGACGTTTTTCATGATTTGCACTTTTACAAGCATCTGCAGATTTCATGCAGGCAGGGTTCAGAGCAAAATTATTCAAGTTTTCACAGACTTTCATGGCATTGTGCAAATTTTTTCAAGGACAAACGAATCGGGCAGCTTATGAAAGCAGCATTCTTCAGAGCACAAATGTACCCTTCAGTGCACATGAAATTTCTACCACAGAAAATGCTCAGCTTAAACAAATGTGCCTTTTAGTCTAGGCAGTCATGAAAGTTCCAGTTCTTTTCTTTTAAGCTCACCAGGGACATTGTAAAAGCCTTGTGCCTTTTTCTAAGCAGTCTTTCAAAGACCGTCGGACCTTATTGCTGTGCAAAATGTTGAAAGCATTAAAAGGATGCACATAGCAGGAGACACGGACAAGCGCTCATCCGTGTCTCCTGCCGTGTACGCTCTTTTCACGATTTCAACTCTTTCCATTGTGATACACCATCTCGCCCCTCTATGAGGCTGAGGCGCTAACAAATTATTAGTGTTATTAGTGCAGTCAGAGAAATCACTAGAGAACTGCAGGCATTTGTATGCATTATTAATGATAGGGTGTTGTCAGGTAGATCAGCTATTCTTAATCTCATCACAAAAAGGGAGAAATATCATCACTACCCCAAACTTATGGATTAACTATGAGCAATTTATTGGTTAGTGGCTTGCAGAAGCAGCTGGAAAAGCAGCAACAATCATGACAAAACGTAGCTGATCAAGATGTTCATACAATAATGTCTCCTCACATGTGTCTAACAAATGGCCGAAAATGACCGGCTACGAATAATTCATACAAAGACGAAATACATACATACACACACATGAACTCATTTCCGATGCTGAGTTGCTCAGAGGTGGAATCAGTCACTGTAGCACAGATTAAATTCTCTGCTGCAAAAGTGCCTGTGGAATTATTCAGAGCATCAGTATTTTTGTGTAAAAGAAACAATTCAGCGAGTGCAAGACCTCTTTCGTGGCTGCTTCCTTCAACACACCATAAATTCATGGCTTTTCAAGGGCCACAGAGAAATTCCAGGACTATCAAGGTCCTTGGAAGCATAATTTCCATATCCAAGGGTTTTCAAGAATCCACATAAACCCTGCATTTGTAAAACAACTTCCACCTGTCTGCAAGATACATACTTATGTGTAATTGATGTGTGCAGAAGAACTTCAAGTCAGTCTTTATGCTATTATTTTTGCTGATGTCTATTTTTCACACTGCATTTCATACATGAAGACTTATAAACATGCTCAGTTGGGTCCTCTTATTGAATACAGTATGCAGAGAGAAGACAGAATCTTAACTTACCTCCGTAATCAAAAAGTGATCCAAGGAACCTTGCAAATGACGTGAAATCTGCACCAGTGAGGTGTCCTGGCCTTGTTGCTCCGAGAAAACTTGTGCAGCTTTCTTAAGCCTCACTTCCAGTTTATCCACTGTGCTTTCAAAACGCAGTTGTGCCTCAGCACAAAGCTGTCTAGAACTAAAAAAAAACAGAAAAAAAAGTGGCTTACTTCACTTCAGTGTATAGCTGTCTGGAAAATGGTTCCGGAACAAAGTCACGTGGCTAAACCTGCGTTACATTTTAAAGCTTGAGAGCAAAAAATACTGTGATGTATGCTGCCCTCAATACAAAATGACAAAATCAATATTTCCATGCCTGGATTTTTAAATTTACTCTGCACCACTGCTGAGAAGCAGATGCTTTACTGAGAACTTTTCTACAATTTAGGCTTATATAAAATAATTTTATGCTTACGATATCTTCTCCCAAGAAATAACTTGGCAAAGGGTAACATAGTGCTGGCAGTGCTCTTGGAAGGTCACTTTCAGGAAGCACATGACCCTCTCAGTGTTGTAGGTCACGCCGCTTAAGGTGTCCGAAGCCAATAACTAAAACATAAAAACAAAGACATATAAGACATCTTATATTTATTATATTATATTTATATTTACAAAACAAAGACATTTTATGCCCCTCCGGCATAAAATGTAAACGTCACTTGTCTGGACTTGTCATATTTGAAATTCAAAATTTTCAGCCCACCTGTAACTCTGCCACCACCACCTCCTTTGTGCCCTCCAGGCTAGGTTCTTCAACAGGAATATTTTTTTTTGGCGGTGCCGCAACGTCACTGAAGCAGTAGTCTATGTATGAAGACACTCTGCACAATACATTTAAAAGATGAGCACAAAACATCAATAACAATACGGTGCAACCTAATTCAGTATATAGTCACTTAAACACATGCAATACAATGTACTATGTGCATCAAAATTTGGTCAGGAGCAAAATCATTCCTTGTTGTCTCCTCTCATTGTCTTAAAATGTTTACATCTTTTAGTTTCAGCACAGACATTTCTGTCATTGATTTTAAACGAAGGTTTCTTGTACGGTTTTAACCCATCTTATATCACATTTTCTGGTTTGACCGCTCCATCTAATTTCCTTTTTTTTCTTGTTACTTTCACTTCATGTCCAGGTCAATGCGTTCATCAATAGACTTAAGTATTTGCCCAGAAATGCCTCGTTGTAAACCTGCACAATGTGCAGACATGCTTGCTGACCTAGCTGTTCTTGGTGGATCGGTGCATTGGTTTGAGACTGCTTGTGTAGAAGTCACTCCGTGTGCATCCTGCACTGGGGCTATAATTAAAGCATATAATTTGTATAATTTAGAGCCTGCATCTGCCATTTCTAAATACAACTACATTGATAAGAAGTGGTAAATAGAAATGAAAATACTATTAAAAAACTAAATGTTTTTGCATTCCTGAGAAAGGTCAGTTAAAATGAACACATATGTAAGATTAGCTCACTGTTAGATTAAGCAGATGAGCATATACTGAGAAAATGCTACTAGTAATATTAAGCACAGCTCTGAAAATGTCAGAGCAACTATCTCCCTTTCATAATTCTTTACCTTGATGGGAACAACTTTCTGGCTCTTGTCTGCCTTCTGTGATGTCTTCGCATTGAACTGGGCTTTCTTCACTTGTACAGGGCCAGGAGTCTGCATAAACAAAAATTTTATGCCTTCTTAGTTTACAACTTCACTACAACTACTATACTGATAGAACAGTGATCGACCATTTATCAATTAGGTATTCTAGTCAGAATTTCCATCATGCAACGAAAACACTAAATATGCATTCTGTCCAATCTTCAAGGATGCAAGGGTCCATCTGGTTTAAGGAGAAAAAGTTCATGAGCTTGAATTGCACTGTAATGGCTGGTTCAAATCCTGCAGCACTAGATTGTCGAGGTACTGCACTTCTATTCACCTGCAGCATTAAAGGTGTCATAGCAGTGACATCAATTTTATTTGAATGTTTCCTGTTCAAAAGGCAGAAAATTTCAGCATTTATCACCTGTGCAATGAACACAATCCTGCGAAAAAAAATATGGCAGTCAGTAGCATAACCACTCTCTTTTATCTGGGAAAAAATAACTAAGACACCAGCCTTCAAACAGGTCAAAAGAACCCAAGCTTAATTACATTCATCGCAAATGTTTATTAAAAAAGTTCTCAAGGTTTTCACTTGATTTTACCCGTTTTTTTTGCTTTACTTGATAACTAAGACACCAGCCTTCAAACAGGTCAAAAGAACCCAAGCTTAATTACATTCATCACAAACGTTTATTAAAAAAGTTCTCAAGGTTTTCACTTGATTTTACCTGTTTTTTTGGCTTTACTTGATCATGTGTGGCATGATCAGTTATAGCTGCACATCGATTTTAGTGCAAATTGGCCGAGGTAGAATTTTTGGAAGTGGCTCGTACCAAAGTTTGGAAATGGCCAGGGCCTAATTTGGAGGTCACCATCGTGTTGAGTGCGGTCAATTATGGGTGAGCATTGATTCTGCTGAAAATCAGTCAAGAAAAAATTCCAGGGGTGGGTGGCCCAAAATTTTGGGGGGTGGGCTGGGCGAAATTCAGAGGACATCATCTTGTTGGACGTGGTCAATTATGGGTGGACATTGATTTTGGTCCAAATCAGCCAAGGTCAAATTTCCCAGGTGGGTGGGGAAAATTATTGGGGGTGGCCCACCCCAATTTTGAGGTCACTATTGTGTTGGGCGAGGCAAATTATGGCCTGACATGGATTTTGGTCCAAATCAGCCAAGGTCAAATTTGAGGTGTAGGTTGGCCATATTTGAAGGCCACCATCATGTTGGGCAGGGCCAAATTCAGGGTCAGCTAGACCAGATATGGAGGCATCTATGTTGTTATGCTTTTTCTAAACCAACATGACGCCACTGTTGCTAGGTGTCGTGCAAAACAAGACCGGTCAAGACTCTTTGTCAGTGTTGGTGAGCTTATGGGTGCTTTTGCACTAATGACCTTTGTGGTCATAGTGTAGGAGCTTAAAACCAAAACAGTTAAGAAACAAGGGGTAACCTGCTGAACTTATAAGCAATTCAGACATCGATAGGCATCACAACTAAAACTCAAGATAAGCTGTTATCACTGGTCCAGGATGTAAAATTTATAGTTACAAGTGTCCGCAAAATCCACAGTGATGAGTATTACAACTGAGTTTATACTGTGGGCAGAAAGACAGCTGATTCACCTTTGGAACATCCAGGCTGAGAGCTTGACAGCACAGATGAAAATGCATTACTCTGCTGCTCAGTGTCTTGCATAATTGTGCCTGCAGAAAAACAAAACACCATGCTACACCTTCTCTTCGAAATAGAAAACTTCTGTGGATATGAATGACACACACCATGGCCTCCATGGGCTCAAGTATCTTGTGAAAGCATGCTCTCATCAGCCCGAGCGTCGAAGTTCCCAGGTAAACATTCTGTTGAATTCTACGGTTCTTGCCATGCGTAAAGAGAGACCATTTTAAAGATGTACAGCCAAACAAAAATATTAAGATTCTATCTGGACGTATTTTATTTTCATCATGATGTGTTACTTCGTCATCTAGATTATTCAGTTTGACGCTGTGTATCATAGCTTAATTTCCAACACGTAGGCCCGTGTGTTTCGCGCCAGTATAACACCTAAGCAAGGAGTACAATAAAGACGCAGTAGAGAGTCATTCACATTGAGCGGTAACAAGGCTCCGTGTGGCTGCGCACGTGCGGAGCACCATTGCGACCAAGCCGGTAGCAAATTCATGCAAAGGGGCAGATGACACGAAGCATCACGTCGAGGTCCTTTTTTCTCAGTGCGCCACTCTGCATTGATTCATGAACGGCTGTGATTCAACGGCATTCCGCAGGTTTGTGGCCACGCGGAGCAATCTACCCGCTAAGTGAGACTGACACTGCTTGAGCAGAAGCCACAGACCTTTTTTTTTTTTTCACACCGGTAACAAGCAGCTGACACGTGCGCGCAGTCAGTGCTACTGTGCTTCGGTGAGCCGCATGCATCTGAAGTATCCCTTTTGTTTCGTTCTCGTGGACTCGGCTGTCAGGTGAAGGGGCATACTGCTAAAAGTCGATCAGTTTGAGCATATTTTCCCTACTGCGCTCACGGAAACGCGTGAAGGGCAAGGCGGATGCGTCGAGCGCGGGACGCAAGACACATGAGCAGCAGAGAGAAAAACTTCCATCCCATGTCAGGGGCGAGCCCATGACTGCGGTGTCAATAACAGTCTGCTGGTGGCCGACGCATTTAGCGCAAACAGCACTGCAAACATCACATTAGTCGAAACATGTTGCGTAAAACTGCTTTCTTGAAAGCGTGTCAATATTTTGCGACAGAAGCAATGCGCGCCCATGAAATCAAAACGTGTAATACTTGGGCGCGGGATAAGCCTGTCAATATCAGCGAAAACAAAATACAACACAAAACAGTTAAAATTTTGCAATGTCTTCCTTCTAGGACACTTATTTTTCTTATAAGAGAGGCAACTTTGCTTTTGAAGGCAGAAAATTTTGAGAACAGACAACTGCTGCAAAACGAAACTATATACTCGCCGAGATCGACAATCCTGCTGTGGGTGCTGAGGCTGTGGTCGCAGTAGTCGCAGTAGTCGCATCGAAGTCTGTCCTCGGCCATGTCGACGGTACACACCACCATCTACTGTTTGCACTCACACTGCTGTTCATTGCAGCGGCCGCATTATATTCCGCAAATGTCTTTCTGCCTGACAGGCATCGCAAACGCATACCACACACGCACCACATGCACGCCTTCAAGCAGGGTGACAAGCAGCACTGCAGCGCCGCTTGTATCGTTCATAGGAAACACCCAGATAGCTACAAAGTTGATTACACCTAACAGCAAGCATTATAAAGCTTTTTATACTTTAAATTACTACAATTTGTAGCTTACAATTGCGGAAAGATTCAGGATTGTGTTTGACTGCCATAAAAATGCCGACCTAGCCACCTAAGTCGCTCATCCCGAAGCAAGCCATTCCAATCCAATGTGCTTGCGCGCGCTATTTGAACTCAACTTCCTTTTTCGATCCTTCTCGCCGAATGTGGCAACCTCCCAAAGGCATAAACGTATACATATATGTATACGGCACGCACTCGATCAGATATATAGGTTAAGGCTAAAGGTATACACGAACCACATACCTTTAAATTTCGGTTGTGACCTCTGTAAAGGAGTGTGTAAACGTTTAAACCTTGCAAAGAAGGAAAACATAAAAACGTTAAGCCGTGCAACCTCTAAAATAAAGGTTAAACCCTGATAAAGATATACATAAAGGTTACGCGATTAAGAGTGTAAGCCAGCTATCAGACTATCCATATCATCTTCTTATACCGGCCCACGGCCGATCCCGATAGTAGTGGAAGTGGCACATCAATCCGTATACGCACACAGCGCAAACAATAAAATCACTGGCACGGTCAAATACACCTCACACTAAAATGCCGCAGCAAAGCATCCTCATGATCAAACAGCATCGTCAGTACAATTAAAGAGAGAAATGAAACGACTGAACGCATGTCTGGCATGCAAAGGCTGATACCCTCGATGCCGCATACTTGCAGGAAGGTGTATATTATTATGTATACACGCATGATAGCCCCTTTATCATTGTATTTTGCGAAAAGAACAGTGCCGTATAATAATGAGAAGGAACAGTCTTTAATCATAATGGGATGGCATTTTGGCCTAATCAGGGGAAAAGCTCAAGGGAAAATGGTTTATGGGGGTTGAACGTCCCAAAGCGAATACGGCTATGAGGGACGCCGTAGTGAAGGGCTCAGAAATTTCGACCACCTGGGGTTCTTTAACGAGCACTGGCATCGCCATTGTAATTCGACCGCCGTAGCCGGGATCCAACCCACGTCTTTCGGGTCAGCAGCCGAGCGCCATAACCACTGAGCCACCGCGGCGGCTGGCCAAGGTAAGAGTTCAAAGTGCTGGTTGCATCCTACCGAAAAGGTCAGCTTCGCGGGCAAGTCACAGGGAGCGCAGTACATATACGCGCGTCGGCCCCCGTGGGCGGTGTCGTGCATTAAACAAAGCAACTCAGCGGCCCTTGTTTCGTGCGTTTTGGCTCCAAACCGGTGCAATCCGAATCCTACAGCAGGTGCCGGCTTGTCGGCGGTGTTCTGCTGTCGCAAGTCCAGAACGAAACTGGCTCTCGTCCGCCGTCACAAACTCGCACTCTTCCATTTTACGTATAAGCGCCTCATCTGGCGAGGGCATCTGCACGCCTCGCAAATAAGCACCTGGGTCACAAAGGGCAAAGCAAATGCGTGTGTTCGGGGACCGATTTTTGCAATCGCTGCTTGCCTTCCTCCCCAAGGGGACACTGAAGAAAAGTGAAAGCAATTATTCTCATTAGTAAAAGTTGATTCTTTGGCTTTTTCTGGCTTGGACGTTTGTCCGGATGCAAGAGACGCACTTATCGCCGAGAAAAATGGATTTAAAAATCCCCCTCCCCCCCCGCCATTCGATTCAAACTCGTGACGTCGCTACCGAAAAGGACTGGTTGCCTCTGTTTTGAACTGAATGGCAGTGTAGCATTGCCTTTGGGATCTGCGCCCCAAAATTGGTGTCGACAAACGCATTTTACTTGGGAAGTTGGCCGCTGATAGCAAAACCTCAATTTCGTTTTTTTTTTTGCATTTTTCTAGCTGATAAAATCTCCGTTTTTGGTGACAATTGGTTTTTTGTCGTTAGAAGGAAGTAATCAATCGATAGAGATAGACTTCAATTTGCCCTCAGTGTCCGTTTAAGTGTTGCAGGAAGAACCTTTATCTGTAAAACGTGCAGCCTTTGTGAATTTCCTTTCGTCGTATATTCCGGCTGGCAATAGTTCACTCGTAAGGAAAAAAAAAAGCTTATTGTAAATGCATAGTGTACATAATCTGCAAAACACGTTGTGTATTGTAAATATACAACGTTGCTTCATTACAAGGGGAGTTAAGACTGCGCGAATAGCACGTAAGGAAAAAAAAACGAATACGACACCAGGGGCTCAGTGTTCGTTTCTTGGCCTCTTGTCCTATTAGCGCAGTTGTAGGTACACCCTCGTAATGAGCCAACCAGCCCTCAAGAATTTTCTTTTGGTATTCTTGCGTGGTTATGGCACTCAGCTAACTGTTCAGAAAAGCTTACTGGAAGCAAGACCCCCAACCAGGAAGACAAAAAAAAGGGGGGGTGGGGGGTCCGATCCGAAGCAAAAGAAGAGGGTGCGGGGAGGGAGAGAAATTTTATTTCCCAAGTAGGGGAGGGGATGAGGGGGTAGACTGTGCAGCTGGGTGGCTCCTCTGGTCCAAGGCTCCACTGGCTTTTGCTGACTCGCTTACGATCAGGATGAGCTGAAGCTCTGTGTCCGGGTTTCCCATGGTCAGCGCAGTCTCCCAATGCTCGTATGTGTTCTCGGTTTTGGTAAGGTGTTGATGTTTGGCCTTCATCCCCGTGATAAGTGGAAGAAAGTAGGGCAAGCTCTACACCATGGGTATGTGCCTCGTTAGTTTGTTGGTTGGATATTGTATCTTAGGAACAAGTTCGGGTACGGGTTGGTATTAGTCGCCAGTGCATGGCCTCTGAGGTGTTCGTATTGTGGGGGAGGTAATTTACGTCGCTCTAGCCTCTGGTTATGAAGACGCAAAGGACCCCTTCAGCTGCCGTGGTAGATCCCAGCGAATCCGCCGTGTAGCTCATTCGCCCGTCGAACGCCTTCTGGCAGAGTTCGCATGCTTTGATTCTCAACGTACACCTCGCAATCCACGATAAAGTCTCGCATTAATTACCTCAGTTCCGAGGACTGGCATTGTAGGCCCACCACAGGTACACTTACCGCATAACAGCCCCCCCCCCCCCCCTTGATATGCCCCTTATCCTTTCTTCTGCAAACAATCTGGGGTGTGCGCACGACTTTTCGCGTGTACATTGCTTTATCTTTAGCCAAGGCGCAAGCTCGTCAAATGTAAGCGAGTACTACGTCCCGCTTTTCCGCGGTTGTTCCCAGGGCTCGCGCGTTTACCGATTGGATGATGCACACTCGGTTGCACTCAACTATCAATCCTCAGTCACCAAGTAGCACAGTTCAGTCCATTCTGGTTTATAGCGTGTTGAAAGCAAATGCTATAGCGATGAGACATGCGCATGCAACTCAACAGCCAATGTATTTTCATTCCTAGTAAAAAACAACAACAAAAAACAAGTTTCTGCCGGCTGATGAGGGGGTTGTTCGCTGAAGTCGCCTTCTGTCTCGTCCACCGTAATGTCGTGCACCATCTACGGGTCTCCTAACGCGAACTCTCCGATGTTCTCGCCAGATTGCAAGTCGTGCAGTGTCTGCAGCATCTTCATCCTGGCCATGTGTCGTTCGCGGGGCAGAAGTCTCTTGAGGCGCGCCGCCAGGCTTAGGCAGAAGAGCTCCTCGGGGTCCGAGGAGAGCGCCTGCGCCGCCGCGCCCCCCGCCGCCAGGCGATGCGGCATCACGCGAGTCGGCCGCATGGCCAGAGCCCAGGGTTGAGCTGGTGCTGCTGCCGCAGCCACCACAGCCGCTGACTCGCGTACTTCGGCGTCTTCGTCGGGCTGCTCTCGTTTGACTTCGACCTCGGCCGAAGAAGCCACCGGGGCCGCCCCGTTCAGCGTCGAGCGCCTCCTGCGAGGAAGAGTCGTTGCAGCGAGGTTGTAGCACGCACTCAAACTCGGGCTGGCAGAGTGCGGTGTTAAAGTGGCTTTTACCCCGTAATCGCTAACGTCCGAGTTCGCCCGCTGGCCAGTCTAACTGGCTTCCGCCAGCCGCCCGCAGCGCATGCGCATTGTTTGCAGCGCTGTACATTGTGCTGAGACGCCCCATGAAAAGCAATCCAGGTTCATAATAAACTGCACATAATAAACTGCACAAAAGGAAACCTGCCCCCAGTATATGCCCAGGGACTTCGCTCTTCAACGCAACGAAAAAAAGTCGCCGTTCAGCACCTAGCCTAAACCCCCTCTCCTTCCGCGACACAGCTGTCGTTCTTTTCACCCCCCCCCCCTCCCTTCCATACTTAAATGACGCTAGCTACTGCCCTCAGTCACCCCTGATAAAGAGCCGAGTGGGCTTCGAAACGTTGGGTTAAAGTTAAAATTTTGGTTGGAGATGTGCAGTTTGTTATAAGTCTTCAAACCCAACCAGACAGGCAAATCTGTCAAAATGTTTAGTTTTAAATCCAGGTTCAGAACGCTTAGGAAAAAAGTTAACTACCTACATCTCATATCTCCTCCTGTAAGCTCGCGTGCCGAGCGAATGTTTTTTTTTTGTAGCGGGAGCTACGCTAGGCTACAAGTCGAGCATATCGCGGTACAGGTAAGGCGCCAGTTGTGCGCATGCGCGTTTATGGTACATGCGGGAGTCCAGTTGCGCGCATGCGCCGTTACCATGGCAACCGGGGAGGAGGAGTGGGTGCGCTGCGCCTTTCCTCAAAATGCAACTTTCAATTTTCATTTTCTCTTTTTTCTTTCCCTCCCTCATTTACCTTTCCCTTTACGGCGCGGTACGGGTGTCCATCGAGATATGTAAGATGGTTACTGTGCTTTCCGCGCTCGCGGCGCCATCTGGCATGACGTCACACAGCGCGGCTCGCCGCCGCCGCTGTTTGGTATGACGTCACATCGCGTCCATCACCCGAACCGCGCGTCGTCGCATGCGCAGCATTGCGTATAAAAAGCGTAGATTTAATCGGCGGCTGTATCGCAGCGCTTGATAAGGATGCACAGGAGAGTTCAGCCGCTGATAAACGGCGGTATACACAAGAGAACATTAACTCTTCCGATCCTGAGGTTGTCGCCTGGCAGTTGGCTGCTCAACAAAGAGAGAATGAGCGTCAGAAGGCGAAGAGAGCAGCGGAGACGCCCGAACAGAGAGAGAGCAACGGCTTGCCAAACGGAGACTCAGACTGTCGAGCGTAATAGACGCCGCATAGCCGCCGAGATGGAGCCCAATGTCTCTCATTGCTAAACATACAGTGAACACAACAAGCTCAAGCAGGGAAGAGTACCTCTCGCTACGTATATCCTGGCACAGCCGAGCTAAGCCACTACCAATTTTTATTTATGGTTTTCATTTTTCGATTTAACGTGCCGCCGATGGTGGCGACTCTTCCACTTCGTCGTCATCATCGGCGCAGACCTGTCCACTGCAAGGCAAAGACCTCTTCCATTCATCTGCAATCAACCGTGCAGCCACGCTATGTCCCCGCACTGTTCCTGACCTCATCTGGCCACCGGACTACTACTCGCCGCCCATTGTTTACTTCCTCGTGTAACAACTCTGTCCTCCACGTTACATGTCCTGCCCACGTCCATATCCCTTGTAAGAATCACGGAGGACTGCATTTATTAACATAGCCATGGTGCACGAGCGGAGGCTTACAGTTCGCGGCCTGATTTTAGCGGAATCTCTAAGGAAACCCCCTCACAGGGTCATTTCCATTAAAAAAAGAAGGCTCCAACTCGAATCCTGGCACATCCAAACTGCCCCGATCAACATCAACCGCACAACAGGAAACCTCCCCCCAGTATATGCACAGGGACTTGGCTCTGCAGCCTAAAGAAGAAAAGTCTCCAATGACCGCCTGCCCCCGGTGCGATAACGTGACTCAGTCAACCTCCTCCTGCCCCCACGCCTTTCGCATCACAGCTTTAGTTTTGATCTCCTCCCCTCCATACATACTAAGAGACGCCAGCTAGTGCCCCCAGTCACCCCCGATGAAGGAGCCGAGCCGGCCTCGAAATGTTGGGTTTCAAATTAGAGTTTTTGGCTGGAGAAGTGCAGAGTTTATAATAGGTCATTTCCATTCAGCGTCTGCCCACTTCTTTGCTTTTATTAAAAACAAAGGATGAAAAAGATTCCACTACAAAATATGCCGCCATATTCTGTGATCGCGACAGACGCAAGACAGTGCTGAATGGAGTTAAAGCGGGCATACGACGACGTGTACTATCGGGTGCACGAGTGTCCAGCGCACGCCAGCGCCGGCTCATGTGGGCATTGGCACTGCGTCACTTGGACACACTGGTGTCGACACCGCGCATGACGCGTCCATTCGTGGTGGAAAGAGTGGTTGCCCTTGATCCCGAAGCAAGAAACGTTACTTATCTGATGGCGTACGCTCTTTGTGACGCATTATCAGAATAGCCACACACGCTGCGAGGCGGGCTGGCTTGACGGCTACTCTTCGTCAACATCGCTCATCGGAGCAGGCAAAAAAGGAAAGCAGCGCGCACGCTTCCAGACGCACACCACCGGGTCTGCAAAATGGACTTGCCGTACGTAGTAGGTTGCGTGCCACCCAGCAACGCGGCGATCTAGTGCGAGTCTGAGCGAGTCGCGCGTCGTGTAGCTTTGTGCGGACAGTAAAGCCTGGTAAAACCGAGTGCTCGCTTAATGGCCGCTGAACCACGTCGCAGTCGCGCGATGTTGTGCTTGTGACGCGAAGGCGGGCAGGTGTCTTCCTGTACACAACACTCACGTTCGCGGCCTCAGGAAGTCATCGAGGAAGCCGAGCTCCCGGTCCAGCACGCTCCACTGCCCCGTGGCGTCGGCGCGTCGGCGCTTCTTGCGCTTGAGGTACGTGTCCCGGAGGGTGCGCCACCGGGTCTGGCACTCCTCCACTGCGCCAGGGAACACACGGTTTGCGGTCAAAACAACCATGCCTTTGTCGCGGTTAGGGGAACCCCACAATTAGTATACAGCTTTCGTGAAAACAAAAACCGCTCTTCCAGCGCGACGCCACTCTCGGTATTAATGGCAGCGCACCGCCGAGACGGGTAAGCTGATACAACTTGCCTGCAGTGAAGCTCCGCGCACATTTAGGACCGGCGCACAGAACTCCTCCACGACAAAAACGTAGTCCATTGTTAAAATTTATCTTGTCTCCTAAACAAGAAGCTAATCACGAGAAAAAAAAATTAGGTCTAGAATTTTCATGCCTGCCTTGTTTAATAAATTCAGACATTAAAAAGCTTATTTCGTTAACTTTTGTGACTGGCTAGCGGAGTAATAAAGTACGCCGCGGATCGCGGCCCCAGAAAATGAAAATGAAAATTTATTTTGGGGGGAAGGAAATGATGCAGTATCTGTCACACATGCGGACACCTGAACCGCACCGTAAGGGAAGGGATAAAGGAGCGAGTGAAAGAAGGAGGGATAATAATAATTATTATTATTATTACCGTAGTGGAGGGCTGTGTCAAGAGCTTTTAAATTGGTTTTTGGAGAAAAGAAATGGCACAGTATCTCTCACATCTCAACAGACACCTGATCTGTTTCGTAAGGGAAGGGGTAAATGGAGGGGGGGGGGGGGGGACTGAAAGAAGAAAGGAAGAGCTGCCGTAGTGCACGGCTCCGGAACAATTTCGACCACCTGGGGTTGTTTAACGTGCACAGACATCGCAGTCCACACGGGCGCCTTTGCGTTTCGCCTCCATCAAAACGCGGCCGCCGCGGTCGGGTTCGAACCTTCCTGTTCTTTTTTTAAATTGTAGCCTACTATAGCGTAGTGAAGCTTTCGCTTCAAAAATGTTGCTCTCCGCGGCATCTGCCATCGAAACATGAAGCACCTAGCTTGACTAAAAGGACAGGGCGAAGAGAGTGAAGGGGATAGAAAGAGGGGAGCGATAGCAAGAACGGATAGGAGTAGGACGGAAATACGCACTATGTACAGAATACAACCAAACTGCCTTTTACTTCTGATGCACACATACGCCACTCGGAAGTCATTGTCGCCGTAAAGACAAAAGAGCTAAGGTGGCTACACTCCGCGCCACGATCGCGTTTCGCGACATTTGCCGTGCGGCCGCCGTGGCGGGCATCCGCCGACATGGCTCACTAGTGGTTACGGCGTTCGGCTGCCCAGCACAGGGACGTGGGTTCGAACCCCGGTCGCGGCGGCCAAATTTCTGTGGAGCTGAAATGCAACAGACGCGCCCACGTGGTGTACGATGTACTTCAACGGACCTCATTCAGGAGGTCTAAATTTGTCCGGATTGATTGGTTATTAGGAAATTAAAGGCATGTTAAACTAAATTAGTTTTTGGGCAAAAGAAATGGCGCAGTATCTTTATCAGATATCGGCGGACACCTGAGCCGCGACGTAAGGGAAGGGATAAAGGGGGGGACTATGAGAAGAAAGGAAGAGATGCCGTAGTTGAGGGCTCCGGAGAAAGCTCGACCACCTGGGGATCTTTAACGTGCACTGTCATCGCACAGCACACGGACGCATCGAAGCGCGGTTGGGCGGAGGTTAACTGTCTAATTTCTCGCTGGACACCTCCACCGCGCCGTGAGGGAAGGGGAGGTTGGAGTGAAAAAAAAAAATAGGTGCCGTAGTGGAAGGCTCAAGAATAATTTCGACTGCCCGGTGATCTTAAACGTGCACTAACAATGCAGAGCTAGCACACGGGCTCATTTTGCGTTTTGCCTCCATCGAAATGTGGCCGCTGCGGTCGTGTTCGAAGCCGGGTGATGCGGCTCAGTAAACGAGCGCCGGCTCAAACTACTCAGCCATCGCGGCGGGCAAATTTATCTGGAACACTGTAATATGACGCATCTCTCTGGGGTTCAGATCGTTTCGATGGAGGCGAGGCGCATAATGTGACCGCGTGCTGTGGGGTGTCAGTGAACGTTGAAGGTCCCCCTTTGGTAGAAATTATTCCGGAGGGCCCTCCACTAGGGCACATCTTTCTCTCTTCCTTCTTTCACTCCCTCCTCCTGCGTTTCCTTCACGGCGCGGTATCCGCCACGGCAGCTCAGTAGTTAGAGCGCTCGGCTAATAAGCCGGAGCACTCAGCTTCGAACCCGGCCACGGCGGCCGCGTTTCCATGAAGGCGAGACGCGAACGGCGCCCGTTTGCTGCACGATGTCAGTGCAAGTCAAAGATCCGCAGGGAGTCGAACTTATTCCCCAGCCATATACGGATCCGCTTTCTCCTTTAAGGCGCACAATTTTTTTCATCAATCCCTTTATCATTTCCTTCACGGCGGTGTTCAGGTTCTACACCAAAGATAAAGTTTTCGTTCCTTTGCTCGAAAACATTTCCAGTTGCGTGTCGCGACCTCGTGCTAAAAGAAAACGAAGTTGGGTAGGACGCTATCTGCAGCACGGGCATGTGCCGCCGCTGTTCCCTTCAGCACCCGCAAAAATATTGGTTTTGAGGGAAGGAAAGGGGCTGCAGCTGTCTCAATTCGCAGTGGACACCTCAATCATGGAGTATGTCCGGACCCCGTAGAGTATCTGTTACGGGTCCGATTGGACTTATTTTTGGAAAAGTGGCGGAGAGTTTGAAGGTTGTTTCACTTCCGCCACCAGTTGGCCCGGTATTAATAATAATAATAATTGGTTTTTTGGGGAAAGGAAATGGCGCAGTATCTGTCTCATATATCGTTTGACACCTGAACCGCGCCGTTAGGGAAGGGATAAGGGAGGGACTACCGAGGCGGATCTGGCCCGGTATTGCACTACCTCCGGGATTGGCCTTGTCTTTAGCGCGTCTTTACTATCCTGTCTTTCTATCCCATCTTTCAACTCTCGTTCTATCTGCACATGGTAGCCTTTTTTTTTTCTCGGCTTGAGCCAGTGAGCAGGCCTGTGCATTTTCTTTTTCTTCCTTCCTGGCAACAACAGACAGACGGACAGACCTCAACCATGCCGTGGGGAGGGAATGGAGGAGAGATCGAGTTAAATATGGAGGAGAGTGCCACTGAAATGGAAATACGCATAAAGGCACCATGTAGCGGAGGGGTCCAGATAAGATTCGCCCACCTTGGATTCTTTTTTCTGCACTCACATGGCATAGTTTACGGATTTCTTTTACGTTAGGACTTCACCGAAACATAGCTGCCGCAACATCAGTAACCCAGTAATGCCAAAATAAATGCCCCAGAAACAATCAAAAGAATGAAAATCCCAGGCTCCGAGTTGTGCCGCGAAGCCACGAAGTGATGGCATCAGTTGCATTGCGTTACCCACGACAGCGTCAAATCCCAATCCGGCTTCGACTGCATGAAAAGAGTTGGCGCACTGTGAAGACTCCCGCTATTAGCTATGCCATGCGGTTTAACATTCTCGTTAATACGTAGGGGAATTAACAAGCGTTTGTAAGGAAAGGCGCAACACCTTATACGGCGGAAAGGAGTGAAGGAAGGAAAATAGAAAGAGGCGTTGTAGTTGATTCTGGAATAATTACAGCCATCCGGGGTTCTTAACGTGCGCTGACATCGCCCAGCATTAAGCCTCCATCGAAACGTGTCCGCCGCCACCGAGGTTCGATCCTGCGTCTTGGAGTTCAGCACACTAACGGCGTAACAGGGTATTTGGTTATAGCATATCGGGGAGGCCGACGGTGAAGTCGATGCCTTTTAGGTGAGTGCTACCTCACATATCTATAGCTGTAAGAAAGTCGAAGGCAACTGAAAGAACGGCTGAACTGAACGGTTGCTTCGGCATTACGTAGCCTACGCCTGGCACGTAGCCAGTAATTTTTTATATATATCCCCCGCACATATTTATCCCACCAAAACCCAAGATGTTGCGTGGAGGGAACTCCAAACGAATACTTTCCATAACCCTGCATTTATATGCTCGCATATACCCTGGGGTCTGCTCTCGCTCCTGTTAGCTAGCTATGTGGCCAACATGTCACTCTATCCCACATTCTCGGCGCTTGCCCTCGGGACTCAATTCCTGGAGGTTTGCAGCTCTCGAATCCAGACCAGTGGGAGGCCGCATTGCTCATTTCCGACTCGGACACACAGATCCGGGTTGTGACAAGTGCCCTAGAAGTCGCCTAAACACCACGGGCTCATGGCGACTTGACAGATCTATAACCGCAAACCATCTGCTACTTTCGTCAACGAAACTGACTATCCTCCTCCTTCTCCTCCCCGGGAAGGGCTCAGAGGATTTTTTATAGAGCCCTGCCAAAAGAAGTGAAGGGAGAGGGGTTAACTTTGCGCAGTTGCTCGGGCCCCCTAAGGCCCATGGATACGTGCCTGGCCTAGGCCTCTTTTAGTACCGCAGCCACCGTCGGCCGATTAAGTGCGACGGCGTGAAGTCATGAGAGGAAAAGTACACGACTGGACGCGGCAGAAAAAAACTAATACTGCGTCGAGAGAGAACAGACCTGACGAGAGAGCCTTCGAGGAACAGACCTGACGTGGCAGTGGCAGGGTTGGACCAGGTGGAGCAGCTCGTGGATCTAAGGCACCTACAACAAGGACGCCAGAGACCACCCAATCCCACGCGGCAGCTTGTCGCGTAGACGCTCCGGCTATGAGCCCGCAATCATCGGTACGACACTCGTTCCCGGCACAGCATCCTCAATGACGCGAACAGCTGAAACGCACAATCATCCAAAAGACACAGCCTCCTATAGGCACAATCAGCTGTACCATCAGCACGGCATGCTAGGGAAGCTCATGGCTCCGGGCAATGCGAAAAAAATGCAGGCGATTCCAAATCGTACGGTGATATCGACTCCGTATAAGACGCGGGTCCAGGCCAAGCGCCTGCGACGAAGCCAGCTGCGAGGTCTCAGTGCATCTCCGCGGACACGTAAGCGTTAGAGACCGGAGCGCGAGACCTGCTGTGTGTGCGGTGAACGCAGCATGCAGCGGCTCACCGGTCACGGCCAGTGCGGCGGCGATGTCCATCCAGGCAGCCTCCCGGTAGCCGGCCTCCTTGTGCAGCTTGGAGTGCTGGTCCCAGAGCTGCGTGTGCTTCTTCACCTCCTGGACGAGCTTCTCGTTGAAGGAGGCCATTGCGCGGACCCGATGGAACGGAGCACTGATCGTCGTAGTCGGGATCGGGCTTCGGAGCCGCGTTCCAGCGTCTTCCTCGTCTTTTGCGGTGGGGACTGAGACAGCGGTGCCCACCACAGCGCCACCACGAGCTCCCGCGGGCTACCGCACGTGCGCTTGCAGCGCCGCCATGCTGACTTTTCTCTGCGGCGTTCGTTGCTGCCGGTCGTGCGGAAAGTCCAATCCAAGCCTTCGTGTGGAGTCTGTGGACACGTACAGCCGCGATCAAAAATACGCGGCCCACGGCTCCGGTGCAAGGAGCGGCTGCGGGGCCGCACCGCGGCGCTGCAACCTCCGTACGGCGCTCGCTGCGAGGCTGCACAGAGGCTGCGTTCCTATACTCCAAGTAGATGGCTACTTAGACGTCTAGCCGGACAGCCGCCATCTTGGGACGCGTTGCATAATAATAATAATAATAATAATAATAATAATAATAATAATAATTGGTTTTTGGGGAAAGGAAATAGCGCAGTATCTGTCTCATATATATTTGGACACCTTAACCGCGCCGTAAGGGAAGGGATAAAGGAGGGAGTGAAAGAAGAAAGGAAGAATAGGTGCCGTAGTGGAGGGCTCCGGAATAATTTCGACCACCTGGGGATCTTTCACGTGCACTGACATCACACAGCACACGGGCGCCTTAGCGTTTTTCCTCCTCACGAAGCCGTTTAATATGACTGCTTCGCCGAAGTCTACATCGATGCAGGCTAACTTGCGGTCTAAAGATGGCTGATGTACGCTGATGAACGAGTCGTGCTCTTGCGGGCGTCGGACTGTACACGGAGTATAGGAAAGGAAAAATGTGAGTCATTCCATTATGTTATTTGGTACGCAAACTAGTGGCTAATTAATCTTCGTGGACGTGCGATTCCTAGCAGTGAATCATGCAGGAGAAAATCGTGCATTTGAGAGCTTTGCTAAAGCAGCGGACGTTGTAGGTCTGTTTACGTGGTCTGTTTACGTGATCCGGCATCTGACGATGCCAGATCTTAGTTAGCACCTTGATTTTAGAGATTAATACTCGTCGCTGTCGTTGGGTTCCTCGACGGGCATTAGGACGGCTGGCGTGACGGTTAACAAATGTGTTCTGTTGCTATATTAGTTGCATCAACTCTTTCGCGTACATTCTTTTTTATCTCTACACTCTCAGAACAAATACACCGGCATGTTGCGAATTGATTTTAGTCTTTGCAGGATTAAAGCTCGCTGCGGTCTTTAGGTTTCTCGCCGTCTCCGAGTGCCACGCACGGCAGACAGCAGGTTTAATGGCAGGCATGCGTTTTCCTGTTGCAGTGTATATTAGCCGTATCGGATTTCGCGCATATTGATTACAGTCTTCCGTATTCTTTCTTTTGTTTACAGGACCGTCTGGACGAGCACGTTCGAGGAGCATGTACAGTTTAGCATCAATAATGAAAGAATAATCGTATTTCTCTTTAGCGTCGTCTTCGGAGAGCGGTCCCGTCTCCTACAAGTAGACTGACCGATAGGCGCATCCACCAGTCCGGTTTACGCGCAAAGTGATTGCAGAAAAAATGTGCAAACTTGTTGAAAACACGTTTTTAATGATCGTTATTGCTCAGTTTGAAAAAAAATATAGTACAGCTGTTTATAAGCTTTAGTTATATTATTATGCCGCGAGGCGGCGTGAGCAGTAGACAAGTTCCAATACATGGGCATGCAGGCGGATTCTTAGACGTCACACTAGACGTCTTGTTAGGCGTCCAGAGTATTGGAACGCAGCCACTGTGACGACAAAGCTTCGCCCTCACTCTCCCCTGAGCACGCCACACGGCTGATAAATGTCAAGTGCGGCGTTCGGCTGTTTCGCGGCTGACTGTCAGTATGAAGGGGCGCGTCTCCGCTTTGCGCCGTTTGCCAGACGCGTAATGAAGGGGATTGCGCGCGGTTCGCCGTTGCCACCTCGATACTGCTTCGCTCTCGTATGTCCCGCGCGCCCATGCGTGGTGAGCCTTGGAGCACGGGCATTACGGTGCTCAAGAAATAGGGTAGAACAAGATATTTTTGCGTCAGGACCCAGGTCTGTGAACTCGGTGAAGCCCTGTTTTGTTTCTGGTAGTTTGTTACTCGTAATTTCGTTGCAGCAGGAACGTGCTTTGATTTTTTTTAGCTTTAAATTAATGATTTTAAAGCAGCGAGCTCCAGCTAGTAATTAGGGTTAACTCGACCAAGCGCCGGGCACTGGAGCGCGGCGTATACGGACGCGAGGCGCGCGTAACTATGGAATGCGAACCGAACTCGGACGCTTCGCAGGCAGACGCACTTAGTCGAACTGCCGAACGCACGCCTGCCGTAGCCGATCTGTGCATAACGAAGACGAGATATTCGAGTAGGCGCTGAAAGTCAAGCCTGGACTCCATGTACGCGAAAACTCACGCGAACGCGAAGGCGACGGCGGCGGCGACGGCTGGCGTTCGCTCCGTCGCTTGTGGGCAACCTCCATGCAAGCGAAGGCGGCAGGCGACGCGCACCCGCGACGTGCGCAGCGGATTCCGTGCTTGGCGCACTGAAGCTTAGAAACACGCCCGTAACCTGTTCTCTCTCTTAAAATTTTGTTAGTGTGCCTCATAGTCAGGGCCAAAGGAATATTTCCTCTACGGCAGCGGTGTAGCGGAAGTGGAGATAGCCAAAGGCGTGCTTGCGGAGACGACGTCACATCACGAGTTCACGGGGGAGGTGTGCTTTCGTTCGGTGCCTCTGCACTCCGGCTTAGTAAAAACACTCCCATAAACTGTCATCGCAGTTTGATTGTAAGTGAGCAAACTATAATTTACCAGTGAGAATGCGCGCCGCGAGTGTTTCTGCACAGTTGGAGCGCAGCGGCACGGTGGATCGAGCGCCGGTACCCACGGCTCGACACGCATCTCTCCATGCAGTACGCCCGCTCGCGTAGTCCGCTCCAAATGCTGTTAGCCCTCCGCACCGAACAAGTAGATTGTTTTAATTATTTAAATCATGCGGGTCTGCCTCTCAGCTACAAAACCAAATATTTTCTCGACGGTGGCGATGACCAAGACGACGGGCTGGTTTCGTGAGATGTGCCCGTGAGAAACCGTGGACAAACCGGAAACGGCTTTGGGGGGCTCTGGTTGGCCAGTCGCGTGGGGGACTTCCGGGCGACGAGCGAAATTTTCTGTGGGTGCAGATCCGAGCGACACGGCAAGCGACACATGCATTTTGCTTCGCGCGACGGCGTCGCTCGTCGCTGGCCGCCGTCGCCTTCGCGTGAGTTTTCGCGTACATGGAGTCCAGGCTTCACACGCAGCACGCATTGCAGAGCCCTCTTTCGTACTGACCGTCAGCCGCGAAACGGCTGAACGCTGCACTTGACATTCATGAGCCGTGTGGCGTGCTGAGGGGAAAGTGAGGGCGAAGCTTTGTCGTCACTCTGTGGACCCTCAGGCTGCGAGCGCCCGACGCAGGTAGCAGCGCCGCGGTGCGGCCCCGCAGCCGCTCCTTGCGCCGTAGCCGTGGGCCGCGTATTTTTGACCGCGGCTGTACTTTATCGTTTACGTGAGTTTAACGTTCCAAAATGACTCAGGCTTTGAGGGACGCCGTAGTGAAGGGCTCCGGAAATTTCGACCACCTGGGGTCCTTTAACGTGCACTGACAATGCACAGTACACGGGCCTCGAAAAGTTTGCCTCCATCTAAATACGACCGCCGCGGCCGGGATCGAACCCGCGTCTTTCGGGGCAGCAACCGAACACGATGACCACTAAGCCACCGCAACAGCTAGGGGACAGTGGGCTTAGGGGACGTACTGGGAAGCGGTACTTTGAACGCGTCGTTGCAACGTCTGTCCGTCCCTGCGCGCTCTTCCGTGGTTGATGGTTTCATTCTCGCTGCTCAGTAATCCTCGCGTAAACGAACAACCGTAACGTCCGTAGCGGGATGTGGACGCGCCAGTTTTGACATATAGATTGCTAGTTAAATTTATTGCGAAGGAATTACACAGTTAAAGCCATATTTAATGATGTGTAGAGCAGCCACGAGTTATTTCGATAAAAATGGAAATTCGTAATATTGTTGTAAGACATTTTTCCGCCCTTCGAAATCTGACATTGCATCGTGGTGTCAGCGCACGTTAAAGATCCCCAGCTGGTCGAAATTATTCCGATGTCCTCCACTACGGCAGCACTCTCTTCCTTTCCTTCTCTCAGTTCCTCCTTTATCCGTTCCCTTACGGCGCTGTTAAGGTGTCCGCCGATATGTGAGACACACTGCGCCATTCCCAGACTCTGTCGGGACTCCTGTACCGAATCCGCTTACCACATATGCAGGCATTACAACACATCTGCGCCTCAGTAGGCAGACGTTCCCAGAGCCCGCCAGGGCCTGGATAGAGCTGAGGAACGACACCGCAGATGGCTGCAAACGGGGTCGTTTCTAAGCCGTGCGATTCTAAAACACATAGCCCAACTTTTTCGGTGTACTGTAAATTTTGTGAGATGTGGGGAGACGCATATCATATGGTATGGGCCTGCCTGAAAAATCCGCAGATAAAGAGAGTAAATCAGCCGACGAGGCAGGTCTGGAAGGTGACCTTGTCCGGCTTCTTGGACCTAGAGTATAAGAGGGCTTTGGTGGAAAGATCGCGGGCAGCCGCTACCACCAATGTTGTCCCGGAATAAGGACTACCACCCAGGCAAGGGAGTGGTGAAACCCTCCACTCTCCTCTAAAACCCACCCCAGGGCATCCAATAAAATTTTACTACCACCATCACCACAAAAATCGAATTTTAAATTTTTCTGTACCCGCCGCGGTTGCTCAGTGGTTAGGGCGCTCGACTACTGATCCTGAGTACCCGGGTTCGAACCCGACCGCGGCGGCTGCGTTTTTATGGAGGAAAAACGCTAAGGCGCCCGTATACTGTGCGATGTCAGTGCACGTTAAAGATCCCCAGGCGGTCGAAATTATTCCGGAGCCCTCCACTACGGCATCTCTTCCTTTCTTCTTTCACTCCCTTCTTTATCCCTTCCCTTACGGCGCGATTCAGGTGTCCAACGATATATGAGACAGATACTGCGCCATTTCCTTTCCCCCAAAACCAATTATTATTATTTTCTGCGGCTGCGTTTTTATGGAGGAAAAACGCTAAGGCGCCCGTGTGCTTTGCGATGTCCCTGCACGTTAAAGATCCCAGGTGGTCGAATTTATTCCGGAGCCCTCCACTACGGCACCTCTTTCTTCCTTTCTTCTTTCACTCCCTCCTTTATGCCTTCCAGTATACGGCGTGGTTCAGGTGTCCAACGGTATATGACAGATACTGCGCCATTTCCTTTCCCCAAAAAACATTATTAGATTTTCGGCTTCAGGTGCCAATACAGGCGCATGCTGGCTGGTACCTATTCTAATATGTGCCCCGCTCCGTGATCTGCCTTTTCCTTCTTCTTCTAGCTGACTTTTTAAACATCCTTCTTTTGTTTCCCCCTTTTTCTGTACTTGCACGTGCTTACACATACTCTTAGTTGTGTAGCAGCGCCTGCGTTGTCTGCCAGCATCTTTTTATCCCGTTGTTTTCGTACGCACCAAACAGCCAGTTTCCGCTGCTTTGTCGCACTCTCCCGTTGCTTCCTTTGATGCATGGCTATACCAGCCTGCGTGCAATACTACGCGGGGTGGCTTGTGGAATTATCTGGGGGAACAGCCTTCCACCCCGCCCCGCATTCCCACTCCGCGGATGCAGCGTTCCCGCTCGCTAACCTCGGAGGAATTCGTGCTCGAGGGAAACAAAAGGAGGGGACGACAACGCGTTAACACTCATATGCTATTTATTACAGTTGCAATTAATACTCAGAGCGGGCCAGCTAGCTACAAACCATCAACGAGGCATCCTCGAAAGTAGAAGGCAACGTAAGAAGGAATTCCGACTTACCGGCTGGGGCAGGGGCGCGACTTCGGAAGTATCGGCGGCGAACATTTGTATGCGCCGACAATGGCGGCCGGGTTTTCCCGTGCGCGCCGCATGCTTGAGGCAAAACAATTCCCTAGCATTTGCTGGGGAATGCGACCAGAGCGCGCGTTTGATGCACTCGCTTCGCTGCCTGGAACCAGAAGTCCAGCGGCAAGGCACAATGGATCCCCGTGTGCTTGCCGCGGAAGGTGACGAAAGCGTGCGGCTCCAACCGCTCGTAACGCTGGCCGGATCCCGAAGAGACTGTGTCCGGTCCCGCAGAATTCCGCGTAACCTACGAGGTGGCGCTCCCGTCGCCGTTCCCTTTCCCCCATGAGGGAGACTTCCCTCCTGGCCCAGCCGGTGCTGCCCGTCCCGACGGCCGACGATGAAGATGGGCCGCATCGAAATGGAGGGGGGAAAAGGTTTCCACAGGCTTGACCTTCATCAGCTAACCATGCTGAGTGCATTAATGCAGTGACCTTTAGTAGCGCATGATCTTTGTCTGAACAGACGTGATGCACCATAAAACTTACGAGATGAGCTACCTTGGCACGGTGACGAAAGCTAGAGTTCGACATGACGTAGAATATAGCGCAAATAAACACGAAAGACAGCTTGACGCAGACTAGCGCTTGTCTGCGTCGTCATTTCTGTCTGTCGTGTTTTCTTTGCGCTGCATTTTAATCATGAACGTTCACCAACTCGGCTAACTTTCGGCTTAACTTAGACTTTACAATCGCTTTCTTTCGAAGTATCGAGCTTGTTTATTCCTCGCTGAGGGCAACTGACTGTGCACTCTCGGTTGCACTCAGCTGTCAGTCCTCGAATCTCACCAAGTAGCTCACTTCAGTCCATTCTGATTTGTAATGTGTTTAAAGCAAATGCTGTAGTGATGAGGCATGCGCGTGCCACCCAACAGACAAGGTATTTTCATTCCTAGTAAAAAAAAACAAAAAGAAAGCTACAAGTTTCTGCCGGCTGATGAGGGGGTTGTTCGCTGAAGTCGCCTTCTGTCTCGTCCACCGTAATGTCGTGCACCATCTACGGGTCTCCTAGCGCGAACTCTCCGATGTTCTCGCCAGATTCCAAGTCGTGCAGTGTCTGCAGCATCTTCATCCTGGCCATGTGTCGTTTGCGGGGCAGAAGTCTCTTGAGGCGCGCCGCCAGGATTAGGCAGAAGAGCTCCTCGGGGTCCGAGGAGAGCGCCTGCGCCGCCGCGCCCCCCGCCGCCAGGCGATGCGGCATCACGGCAGCCGGCCGCATGGCCAGAGGCCAGGGCTGAGGCGGTGCTGCCGCCGCAGCCACCGCTGCCTCGCGCATTTCGGCGTCTTCGCCGGGCTGCTCCTGTTTGACTTCCACATCGGCCGGGGCCGCCGCGTTCAGCGTCGAGCGTCTCCTGCGAGGGAAAAGGGAAAGAGGCGTGGCAGCTAGGGTGTATGAGACACTCAAACTCGAGCTGACAGAGTGCGGTGTTATAGTGGCTTTTACCCCGTAACCGCTAACTTCCGAGTTCGCCCGTTGGCCAATCTAATTTCCTTCCGCCAGCCGCCCACAGCTCATGCTCATTTACGGCGGTTCTGTGCACTGTGCTGAGACGCCTCGTGAAAAGCCTGAGACGCCTCGTGAATTATTATTATTAATTTCCCCAGACACAGACCCCTTGGGTCCGCGAAATGGACATGCCGTACGCAGTGGGTTGCGTGCCACCCAGCATCGCGGCGATCTAATGCGAGTCGCGCAGCTTTGTGCGGACGGTAAAGCATGGCAAAACCGGGCGCTCGCTTAAGTAGCCGCTGGGCCACGTCGCAGTCACGCGAGGTTGTGCTTGTGACGCGAAGGCGGGCAGGTGTCTTCCTGTATTAATAATAATGATAATAATTGGTTTTGGCAGAAAAGAAATGAATCAGTATCTGTCTCATATATCGCTGCACGCCTGAACCGCGCCGTAAGGGACGGGATAAAGGAGGGAGTGAAAGTCCGGCCTCAGTAGAGTATCTGTTACGGGTCCAATTGAACTTCTTTTTGGAAATGTGGCGGAGAGTTTGAAGGATGCTTCACTCCCGCCATCGGTTGGCCCGGTATTGCACTGCCTCCGGGATCGGCCTTGTCTTTAGCGCGTCTTTACTATCCTGTCTTCCTATCCCATCTTTCAACTCCCCTACTATCTGCACGAGGTAGCGATTGTGGCTCGGATAGAGTCAGTGAGCAGGCCTGTGCACTTTCCTTTTCTTTCTAACTGGCAACAACAGACAGACAGGGAGTGAAAGAAGAAAGGAAGAAAGAAAGAGGTGTCGTAGTGAAGGGCTCTGGAATAATTTCGGCCGGAGCCCTCCACTACGGCACCTATTTCCTCCTTTCTTCTTTCACGCTCTGTACACAACACTCACGTTCGCGGCCTCAGGAAGTCATCGAGGAAGCCGAGATCACGCTCCAGCACGTTCCACTGCCCGTTGGCGCCGGCGCGCCGGCGCTTCTTGCGCTTGAGGTACGTGCCCCGGAGGGTGCGCAACCGGGTCTGGCACTCCTCCACTGCGCCAGGGAACACACGGTTTGCGGTCAAAACAACCATGCCTTTGTCGCGGTTAGGGGCACCCCACAATTAGTATACAGCTTTCGTGAAAACAAAAACCGCTCTTCCAGCGCCCTGTCACTCTTGGTATAACTGACAGTGCCTCGTCGTGAGGGTTATGTATAGTCTCATCAAACTTCTCCGCTGTGAAGCTCCGCCCACATTTACGACCGGTGCAAAGAATTCCTCCACGACAAAACTGTAGTCCATTAACACTTCTCACATAAACAAGAAGCTAATCGCAAAAAAAAAGTTATAAGCTCTAGAATTTTCATACCTGGCTTGTTTAATAAAGTCAAACATAAAAAACTGATTCGTTTGTGGCTGGCAAGTGGTACTCCGAGATATGTGATACAGGCGTATTTTCCTTTCCTTGAAACCATTTTTTTTTTCATTTCATTTTCTTTCGCTTACGGGCGCCGTTCGGGTGTCCACCGAGATATGTGAGAAAATTATTAATAGTACTACTGCTACTGATAATAATATTTAGATTTTGGGGAAAGTATATGGCGCAGTATCTGGAAGAAAGAGGTGCCGTATTGGAGGGCTCCGGAATAATTTCGACCACCTGGGGATCTTTAATGTGCACTGACAACGCACAGCACACGGGCGTCTTAGCCTTCTGCCTGCCAAATCCCAAGCTGGACCTCCCACTCACGAAAGAAGAAATCAAAGCAGAAATCGCGGCCATGAGAAAAAATGCAGCTCCAGGTCCAGATCAAATAACAGCGAAGCTCTTATTTAACCTCAGCGATGACACCATCACCGCGCTGGTGGAATGCTTCAACGAGCAGCATTGGGCTACAGGAACGTTACCAATATCCTGGAAGACAGCCGAGGTTCGGTTCATTCCGAAGGCGAACAAACCCCTTAAACTGGATAATCTACGACCGATATCGCTGACCTCGTGTTTGGGGAAGCTCATAGAGAGGGTCATCAACACGAGACTGAGTAGATACTTAGAAGAAAACAACCTCCTACCTAATACTCAATTCGGCTTTCGCCCTCACCTATCGACACAGGACGCCCTCTTGTACCTGTACAAAGACCTCCTTGAGACACCTCCCAAGTCACAGACAAGGGCCATCCTGGCACTTGATTTGAAAGGAGCGTTCGATAACGTTCTACATAAAAACATCCTGCAAAGCCTCGCCGATACCAACTGTGGCGCAAGAACCTACAACTATATCAAAAACTTCTTATCAGTCAGGCAAGCCACTATAAACTTCGGTGGAATAAAATCAGATCCCATCACTCTAGGCCCGAGGGGAACTCCGCAAGGGGCGGTACTGTCACCCCTCTTGTTCAATTTGGCTATGAAAGATCTACCAGGCCTTCTTTCCGAAATCCCCGGCGTCAAACACACATTATATGCGGATGATATCACTGTCTGGTGCAACTCGGGGAGTGACGCCGAGATCGAGGAGCGTCTTCAAGCAGCAGCCGACACGGTGGACCGGTACGCCAGGGAGAGAGGTCTCCAGTGTGCGCCGGAAAAGTCCGAGTTGCTAATCCTGAAGAACCCGAGGACACCCCTAGCGCAGAACATCTCGGTGTATATAGAGAACCACCCAGTACAGAAACCCACGGAGATCAAGATACTAGGGCAGTATATCCCGCAGGGGCGACAGAACACCACCACTATGAAGAAGCTTACAACATCCACCGAGCAAATCCTCCGCATGATACATCGTATCCGAAATAAACACCATGGCATGAAGGAAAGGGACACCATCCGCTTAGTGCAAGCTTTCGTGATCTCTCGGATAATGTACGGGACGGCATTACTTAACCTCTCCAGGTCGGAAATTGAAAAGTTGGAGGTACTCATCAGGAAAGCCTACAAGACGGCACTGGGGCTACCAAACTCCACGCCAACAGCAAAGCTCATGGCTCTAGGAGTACATAATACCCTCAAAGAGATGTGGGAAGCACAATGGTTCTCACAACTGAATCGGCTCGCACTCACAAAACCCGGCAGAGAACTGCTCGATAAAATCCATGTTAATCTGCCCTATACAATTGACCAAAGGGAAGAGGTCCCACGCGATGTGAGAAGACGCATAAACGTGCACCCCATTCCGCGGAATATGCATCCCGCATATAACACCGAGAGGAGGAAAGCAAGAGGTGAATCCCTGCAGAAGAAATGGGACAAGCAAATTAACACCCTTTACGTGGACGCAGCAGGACCAAATAATGGAGTCATGACTATTGTGGTCTCAACGCCTTCAGGGTCGATGGTGAACTGCGCCTCGGTGAAAACATCTAACCCCACTCACGCAGAGGAGGCAGCTATTGCATTAGCTGTAGCATCTAACCCCAACGCCGTTGTGCTCACTGATTCCCAGAACGCCTGTCGAAACTTCAATAACGGATTAATTCACAAGTCAGGGTTGTCATTGCTGACTAAGCATCCACCCAACCAGGTCTCAGTAATCTGGTTCCCCGGTCACCTGGAACTACCAGGAGGAAACGAAGCCGCCCACAGGCATGCCCGAGCTCTTCTATACCGGACGTCTCCCCCTGATGACCATGAAGGGTGCCGCGACCTAATAGGCTTAGCAGTGTATGCTGACAATCTTGCGCCATACAGAACAGCCAGAAAGCAGTACCCAACACCACACAAATCCCTCAACAAGTTAGAAGAGAACACCCTTAGGAGACTACAAACCAACACCTACCCAACACCAGCTAAATTACACCAGTGGTACCCTACACTATACTCTCCACAGTGTCCACATTGTGGAGCGGTAGCTACCCTCTACCATATGGTGTGGGCATGCCAATATAATCCCTTAGTTGACCCCATTCCCAACCCCTCGGAGGAGCAGTTGGAGGCTATTCTGCTCAGCGATGATCCTGACCGTCAGCACTGGCTGGTGGGGAGGGCCAGCGCAGCAGCAGCAGCCAGTGGACTACCGGACTAGGCGGTCCACCCACATGTTCGGAGAACATTGAAGAAATAAAGACGTTTGTAATCAATCAATCAATCCATAAAAACGCAGCCGCCGCGGTCGGGTCCGAATTCGGGGACTCCGGATCAGGAGATGAGCGTTCTAACCACTGAGCCACTGCGGCGGGTGAGAAAATTGGGTAATTATTTTTTGGGAAAAGGAAATGATACAGTATCTCTCTCACATATTGGCGGACCCCTAAACCGCGCCGTAAGGTAAAGGATAAAGGAGGGACTAAGAGAATGAAGGAAAAAAGGTTCCGTAGTGGAGGGCTCGGGAATTTCTACCATATTCAACGAAACGCGGCCGCCGCACAGAGGTTCGATCCTGCGTTCTGGTGTTAAGCACAGTAACGCCGTAACCGGGTATTTGGTTATGGCATATTGGGAGGCCGACGGCGAAATCGGTGCCTTTTAAGATGGTGCTGCCTCACATATCTATAGCTGTAAGAAAATCGAACGCAAATGAAAGAAAATAACGAACGTTACGTTATCCTGACAGTAAGTAGCCTAGGCCCGGCACGTAGCCAGTAATTTTTTCGGGAGGGCCCAAGGGACTTCTTACAGGGCCCTGCCTCAAGAACGGAAAGGAGGGGGTGGAGCTGCTTGACATTGAGGAGTTGCTCGGGCCCCCCCAACGCCCACGGACACGTGCCTGGCCTAGGCCTTTTAGTACCCCAGCCACCGACGGCTGATTAATTGCGACGACGGGCAGTCGTGAGAGGAAAGGCTTCCGGCACAGTACTGGACGCGGCAGCGAAATACTAATATCGCTTCGAGAGAGCCAGCAGTCTTCGAGGTACAGACCTGACGTGGCAGCAGAAGGTTTAGACCAGATGCAGCAGCTCGTGGATCTAAGGCACCGTCAACTAGGACGCCTGTCGACAACGGACCAGAGACCACGCAATTCTACGCGGCAGCTAGTCGCGAAGACACTCTGGCTATGAGCCCGCAATCATCGGTACGACACTCGTTCCCGGCACAGCATCCTCAATGACGCGAACAGCTGAAACGCGCGCTCATCCAAAAGACACGTCCTTCTATAGGCACCATCAGCTGTGCCATCAGCACACCAAAGGAGCCTACGGAAGCTCAAGGCTCACGGCAATACGTAAAAGGAGGCCGATTCCGCATCGTACGGTGCCAGCTACACCGTATAAGACGCGGTCCACACCAAGTGTCTGCGACGAAGCCAGCTGCGAGGTTGCAGTGCACCTCGTCGGACACGTACGCGTTCGAGACCGGAGCGCGAGGCCGGCTGTGTGTGCGGTGAACGCAGCATGCAGCGGCTCACCGGTCACGGCCAGCGCGGCGGCGATTTCCATCCAGGCGGCCTCCCGGTAGCCGGCCTCCTTGTGCAGCTTGGAGTGCTGGTCCCAGAGCTGCGTGTGCTTCTTCGCCTCCTGGACGAGCTTCTCGTTGAAGGAGGCCATTGCGCGGACCCGATGGAACGGAGCACTGATCGTCGTCGTCGGGATCGGGCTTCGGAGCCGCGTGCCAGCGTCTTCCTCGTCTTTCCGGCGGTGACTGACAGAGCGCTCTGCCCACCACAGCGCCACCACGAGCTGCGGCGGGAACCGCACGTGCACAGGCACCGCCAGCATGCGCTCGCAGCGCCGCCATGCTGACTTCTTTCTCTGCGATGTCCGTTGCTGCGGGTCGTGCGGAAGGCCCAATCCAAGTTTGTTTTTTTTTTCTCTGTACTGCGGACATGTAAATTATCGTTTATAGGAGTTTAACTAGAGTTCCCGGTCGAGTTCCCGGGTTCGAGCCCGACCGCGGCGGCTGCGTTTTTATGGAGGCAGAAAGCTAAGGCGCCCATGTGCTGTGCGATGTCAGTGCACGTAAAGATCCGCAGGTGGTCGAAATTATTCCGGAGCCCTCCACTGCTGCACCTCATTTTTCCTTACTTCGTTCACTCCCTCCTTTATCCTGTCACTTACGGCATGGTTCAGGTGTCCTACGATAGATGACACTGCGCCCTTTCCTTTCCAAAAAACAATTTATTATTATTGCTCCTTGCTAAGGGAAACTGAATGTGCACGCTCGGTTGCACTCGACTATCAGTCCTGTAAGTCACCAAGTAGTAGTAGTAGTAGAAAACATCTATTCCAAAAAGGGAGGATAGAGAGGCGAAAATACAGATTTTAGGTGGAGTCCTTATTTCAGGACCCCAATGTCCACCGCAGTTGCTCTTGCTTGGGATATCAGCTTTCGCTGCGTCGCCAAGTCAGAGCTGAGCAGGGCAGGCTCCCACTGTTCCTCGGAGTGATGTTTGTCTAGTTCGGGGGCTTGGGATCGGAGCAGCCCCATGTTACATATGTTGTTGGAATTTCGCCACACCAGGGGCAGATGCTGTCATATCTGTCTGGAAAGATGATGTGGTACTTGTGTAGGTTAGGAAAGGTGTAGCACACTTCAGTCGTTTCTGGCTTAGAGTGTGTTGAAAGCAAATGCTATATTGATGAGACATGCGCGTGCCACCCAACAGACAATGTATTTTCATTCCTAGTAAAAAAAAACAAAAAGAAAGCTACAAGTTTCTGCCGGCTGATGATGGGGGTGCTCGCTGAAGCCACCTTCTTTCCTGTCCTCCGCAAAACCGTGCACCGTCTACGGTTCTCCGAGCGCGGCCTCTCCGATGTTCTCGCCAAACTCCAAGTCGTGAAGTGTCTGCAGCATCTTCATCCTGGCCATGTGTCGTTCGCGGGGCACAAGTCGCTTGAGGTCCGCCGCTAGGCTGAGGCAAAAGAGTTCCTCGGGGTCCGAAGAGCACTCCTGCGCCGCCGCGCCCCCCGCCGCCAGGTGGTGCGTCAGAACGGCAGCCGGCCGCATGCCCACAGGGCAGGGTTGAGCTGGTGCTGCTGGCGCCACCGCCACAGCCGCTGCCTCAGCCGCCGCAGCCTCACGCATTTCGTCGTCTTCGTCAGGCTGCTAGCGTTCGACTGCGACCTCGGCCGGAGAAACCGCCCGGGCCGCCCCGTTCAGCGCCCAGCGCCTCCTGCGAGGAAGAGACGTGGCAGCGAGGATGTAGCAGGCACTCAAACTCGGGCTGGCAGAGTGCGGTGTTAAAGCGGCTTTTACCCCTTAACTGCTACCTTCCGAGTTCGCCCGCTGGCCGATCTAACTTCTTCCGCTACTAGCTCGCCGCCCATGCGCATTTACGGCGGTTCTGCGCACTGTGCTAAGACGGCTCGTGAAAAGCAGTCCACGTTCAGAACCCGACCGCGGCGGCTGCGTTTTTATGGAGGAAAAACGCTAAGGCGCCCATGTGCTGTGCGATGTCAGTGCACGTTAAAGATCCCCAGGTGGTCGAAATTATTCCGGAGCCCTCCACTACGGCACCTCTTCTTCCTTTCATCTTTCACTCCCTCCTTTATCCCTTCTCTTACGGCGCGGTTCAGGTGTCCAACGATATATGAGACAGATACTGCGCCATTTCCTTTCCCCCCCCCCCCAAAAAAAACAATTATTATTATTATTATTCAGAATGGTTTGGAAAAAAGTGAACTCCCGAGATCACTTATGGCCTTCTGTATGCTCGTTGGCCGCATGGCGAGCGAATGTTTTTTTTCTTTAGTTATGGTTTTCGTTTTTCGATTTTACGCGCCGATGGTAATGACTCCTCCACTTCGTCGTCACCACCACCTTAATCGGCGCAGACCTGTCCACTGCAAGGTAAAGACGTCTTCCATTCATCTGCAATCAACCGTGCAGCCCCGCTATGTCCCCTACAGTTCCTGACCTCGTCTGCCCACCCGACTACTCCTCGCCGCCCCTTGTTTACTTCCTCCCGTAATCAACTCTGTTGTCTGTGCTCCCCGTTACATCGTGAACACGTCCATTTCCCTTGCAAGAATGACGGAGGACTGCATTTATTCACACAGCGGTGGTGCGCGAGCGGGAGCTGACAGTTCGCGGCCTGATGTTAGCGGAATCTCAGAGGAAACCCTCTCACAGTGTCGTTTCCATAAAAAAGGCTCCCATTCGAATCCTATAGACCTCCTGCATGTTTGTAAACAAACAAGGTGGCGCTGCAGTCGCTAGCGGGCTCGTGGTAGGCAAAAGGCCAGGGAGTGTCGTCGCGGAGAGGTGTTGAGCGCGGGTTTTTGAGGCTTGTAGGCGCGTTTTCAGTTTCTGCAAATCACAGCAATGGTTGATGTTTACAGCTTAGTAATTTCTTGAAGTACACGAGCTCGCGTTGGCCACGTGCGGCGTATTCAGAGAAATAGTTCGCCACTGTGTATCGTATATATGGTTAGTAGTAAACAGAAAGCGTTTCTGCCGTTGATTTCTACGCTAGGCATTGAATAAAATAGGAATTTTTTGGCACTCTGCTCTAGCCAGAATGATTTTGCTTCGGGACAGTAGTGAGAGGATGTGCTGGCGATCTTTCGGCGGGGCAGACGTGCGCTCACCGTCTGCTGACACACGTACCTGTCGCGCTGAGCGAAAAGTGGGGACAGCGTCGTGTACTTATTCTCCTCTAGCTGTCCCGCTTAAGCGCTGTTTTTATCCGCAGGATCACGCACCAGCCAGGCCGACTTCTCCCCTTGTTAAACTGGTCGATTTGGTGAAAATTTTTGATCTATGGAATTATTTTCTTTCTTAGCCCTGGGGTGTTGTTTCGTGACGAAAAATTATAGCAAAATATTAAAGTACGCTTTCGAGATGCGGGGTCGTCGAAAATTGTGAGGTAATTCCTTTGAGGCTTTCTTTGTGTTCAGGGCCGCATTTCTTTGACCAAAGCGCAAGCGAAGAGGCCAAAAACGAGGAAATAAACGTTAATTATAAGGTTTGTTTTCTGACCTTTCACATTTTCTGCGATTGGCATCACTCACACCTTCGTAGTTTCGTAACGCATGAAAATAGAATGATTCTATTTGTCGCAAACGATTCCTGAGACGTTGAGGAATGTAATTTCTCTCGATTTTTTTTCCTACAGGTGCAGTATTATGTCCGTTATTTTTGTAAGAAACGTTTTCACATAACTATGTATGCATAAGTACATGATCATCTAAAAAAAGAAGTAATAGCGTCATATACAGAACAAGGCTTTGTAAACATACTGGCGTAAAAAATTTGCGCACTTTCTACTCAATTAGTTGGGACCTTGAGGTGACTTGACGAGGGTGTTAATTATAATTACCCAAGAACTGCACCAGGTATAGCTAAAAATAAAGGGCATTACCGAAACTAGCGTAGCAATTTCATATTTGCACCAAATTTAGTTTCATATCGCGTGCATAAATAACGAAAATAGTTTTCATTGCCGCGCCCCCTCTCAATCTCGACACGTCTGTTAGTAGCACGCCTGCGGCTGCTTCTTTCCAAACAAGCTTCGCGGTCATGGACTGCATCATGAAACATGACACATGCATGATGCAATGAAAAAGCATGTGGCTTTTAGCACACGTAAGTTACGCTATTCTAAGCAAGCCAACGTGACCGCGCATGAACTTACCAGATTTCTTTCTACCCGAATCAAATAATTACGTGTCATATTAAGAAACACTTTCTAGTAAATATCAAATGCCATAAAACGTGCCATTAAAACATGCTGTGCTATTAACAAAAGAACGCATTCCTTGGGGGCGAGTGAACCTGCCGGCGGGGGCCCCGTGCACACCGGCTCAAGGTGATAAATGCGTGCGCAGCTAGATACGTGCTTTTTTTTCCTTGCGCAGTTATAAGCGTACTATGCTGATGTTCAGGTGAATGAAAGCGGTAACTTACATGCTATTAAGTACATTGAGTGGCAGTGCCGATCGACTCCCAGACTTCGCGCTTTAGTACCGCGGCCCATTCGCCCTTAACCAGTTTACTAATGCGGTATTTATCGCGAGGAGCCTATCGGGGCTAATTTAAATTTCCTTTTATGCCACTACGTGGATCGAACAGTGACGCAGCTGGTCAATACATGCGGCTTCTGCAGTGCGCAGGCATGATATGTAGCCGCCGGTAGCTGCAGCAGCTGCGGTAGGCACCGGCTGGCCGTAGCTGTTTTGCATACCACGCGGAAGTCGCTGCTGACATCAGCGCCACCGCATCTTCGTGACGTCGCGGGGTGAAGGAGGTCCATAGTACATCCAAGCTACCCCGAACATCAACCGCACAACAGGAAACATCCCCCCAGTATGATGCACAGGGACTTCGCTCTGCAACTCAAAGAAGAAAAGTCTCCAATGACCGCCTGCCCACAGTGCAATAACATGACTCACAGCCTTAACCTCCTTCCTCCCCCACGCCTTTCACATCACAGCTTTCGTTCTTTTGATCTCCTCCCCTCCATGCATCCTTAAAGACGCCAGCTAGTGCCCCCAGCCACCCCCAATGAAGGAGCCGAGCCGGCTTCGAAATGTTGGGTTTCAAATAGTTTTTGGTTGAAGATGTGCAGACTTTATTGTAAGCCGTTTCCATTCAGCATGTGGCCCACTTAGCGTCAAAAGAAAGGATAAAAAATATTCCACCTCAAAATGTGCTGCCATATACGGTGGTCGCGAGAGACGCAAGACATTGCTGGTTGGAAATGAAAGGGAGCTAATGACGACGTGTACTATCGTGTACACAAGTGTCCACCGCACGCCAGCGCCGGCTCAAGTGGGCATTGGTACTGCGTCACCTCGAGACACTGGTGTCGACACCGCACATGATGCGTCCATTTGTGGTGCAAAGAATGGTTGCCCTTGATCCCGAAGCACGAAACGTTACTTATGTGATGGTATACGCTCTTTGTGAAGCCTTAGCATAATAGACGGACGGTGTGGTGCAGGCTGGCTTGTCGACTACTCTTCGTCAGCATCGCTTTTCGGACCAGGCGAAAGGAAAGCAGCGCGACTGCTCCCAGACGCAGACGCCCTCGGTCCGCGAAATGGACATGGCGTACGCAGTCGGTTGTGTGCCACCCAGCAACGCGGCGATCTAGTGCGAGTCTGAGCGAGTCGCGCTTCGTGCAGCTTTGTGCGGACAGTAAAGCCTGGTAAAACCGGGCGCTCGCTTAAATGGCCGCTGAGACACGTCGCAGTCGCGCGAGGTTGTGCTTGTGACGCGAAGGCGGGCAGGTGTCGTCCTGTCCTATTAGTATTATTATTTAATAATAATAATAATAATAATAATAATAATAATAATAATAATAATAATTGGTTTTGGCGGAAAGGAAATGAATCAGTATCTGTCTCATATATCGCTGCACGCCTGAACCGCGCCGTAAGGCAAGGGATAAAGGAGGGAGTGGAAGAAGAAAGGAAGAGGTGCCGTAGTGAAGGGCTCCGTAATAATTTCGACCGGAGCCCTCCACTACGGCACCTATTTCCTCCTTTTTCTTTGACGCCCTGTACACAACACCCACGTTCGCGGCCTCAGGAAGTGATCGAGGAAGCCGAGCTCCCGGTCCAGTACGCTCCACTGCCCCTTGGGGTCGATGCGTCGGCGCTTCTTGCGCTTGAGGTAAGCGTCCCGGATGGTGCGCCACCGGGTCTGGCACACCTCCACTGCGCCAGGGAACGCACGGTTTGCGGTCAAAACAACCGTGCCTTTGTCGCGGTTAGGGGCACCCCACGGTTAGTACATTCCTTTTGTGACAACAGAAACCGCTCTTCCAGCGCGTCGTCACTCTTGGTATAAGTATAAATGACAGTGCATCGTCGTGAGCGGTATGTATAGTCTCATCAAACTTCTCCGCAGTGAAGCTCCGCCCACATTTACAACCGGTGCACAGAATTCCTCCACGACAAAAACGTAGTCCGTTGTTAACACTTCTCTTGTCGCGTAAGCGAGAAGCTAATCACGCGAAAAAAAGTTATAACCTTTAGAATTTTCCTACCTGGCTTTGATGAAGCCAAACATTAAAAATCTGTTTTCGTTTACTTTTGTGCCTGGCTTGTGGAGTAATACAGTACTCCGAGATACTGGCGTAATTTCCTTTCCGATTGCCACCTTGTCTATGCGGAATAGACCAGCCTAGAGATCTTGTTCTGGTTCTGGAGTAGCATGCCAGGCCGACAACCAGGCAGAACTCTCCTGTTCCATTAAAGTCCTTCTCCTCCTCCTTGTTGTGGTTGTCGTATGTGGTCGTCATGGCCACCACAATATTTCATTTACATTCAGTTTTTTTTTCGTTTTTTGTGATTTCCCCAAGCAACTGGCTATGATTTGGATGTCATGCCTTCGTAATCGCCGGGCTTGAGCCAATGACGGATACGAGACTTGAAGAGTTGCATCGAAAATTGAATCAAAATATTGTTCAGGCCATGAAAACCACGTACGACAACCAGAACAAGATCTTTAGGATGGTCTATTCCGCAACGACAAGGTGTCGATAGCCAATCGGCAAATGCGCAAGCCCTGGGAACAACTGCGGAAAACCGCGATAGCTTAGTTCTTTTAGGAAAAACTGACTTTTCTACTCTCCTAAGCTCTACGTAACGGCTCATAGCGAGTAAGAACATGGCTATGACGGACGCCATCAGTTTAAGTCGATCAAAATGCGTAAAAAACCACACTTAAAACAGGTAGTAGAGTGAAAATTCCGGGCAGCCTTAAAAGAACACCTGTTTTACCACAGCTACGACTTTATGCATGCCACATCCCTCACAAATGCTGTAACGTGGTAGAACATGATGGGAGAAGACGATATATTGTGCCGGAATTGATGGCCACTCGTTGACAAAGCTCCGCTGAAAAACGGCTCAGTCAAAAAAGGTGCACTTTCTCAGTGGGTTCATGGGCGAGCCAGGAACGCAGCGGAAAGCATCTGCGAACTGCCGGGAGTTGGAGAAGGCCTTGTTGCAGTCTCCGCGAAGGAATGCCGCTGTGCGGTTCAAGCGACACAGCGTGAAGCAGGCGCTTATGAAGAATACCTGCTGCTCGCTGAAGGCATCCGTGGTGCGCCACGCTTTCCCATGGGTAGCAGCGCTGCTCAGGGCTATCTCGAAGGCCTCGTGGGCCACCTCGAGCCCAGGTATCTCCGGAAAGGGCGACGCGAAGGTGGGTGCCAGGCAGCTGTGCTTTCGAGTGACGCCTTTCTCCCAGTTCGACGAGGCCCACTTGGCCGCCACGTCGCCGTGCGGGTCCACCTTCATCCCTGTACGGTCCAGGGCCCGTACGACCTCCAGCGCGTATGAGAACATGAGGCCGCCGTACAGCATCGCCGGGGTTGCGTGCAACGCGAACAGCGGCGCCGTCAGTGCCGCTACGGACAGGACGACTGCGTTGCGGAGGTAGTCGTAGCGGACCAGGGGAGGGGAGGATGCGGCGGGGAGCTTCGTCATGGGCGTGCCGTAGAAGGACTTGTCCCGCAGGGCACGCACGTGTTCGTGGGCGTCGCGCCAGAACTCAATGACGGTGCTCGCGTTGGACGCGAAATCGGCGTAGAGGTAAGAGAGGCCGCTCGCAGTCAGCATGTCGGAGGGCGGCCAGAGGAAAGTCTGCAGCTGCTGCAGCTTGACAGTTGCCATGTACTTGGACAAGTTGTCACTCCAGGACACGTTGGCGATCTTCTGAACGGTCACTCGCCTTACTCTCTCAAAATGGTCTTCGACAGCTCTCTTCTGGTTGGCCTCCAACAGCGGCTGCAGGTACAACGCCGACACGAGCACGCGGTAAGCTGCCTCTGCCTGGGTGACACAGAAGACTTGTCGCTGCTTGGCTGCCCTCTCGTCATTGATGTCTGCCACGTTCAACTGTACGTCTCCAAATGGGGCGAAGACCTGAACAAAAAACCAAGACAGGTGGTGCAGCAGCTCTGATCTGGTGTACTTTGCGAACAACTTGTTGACTGCCTCGAGAAGTGCAATGTCGCTGACACCCACATGGTCGGGCAGAAGATGGACGTTAGTTTCGAACGCTTCCGTCCAATCGCTGACCGGAATTCTGCTGGTGTACTTTTCGATTTCTTGAAGCATGAACCGAAGAGGTAGCTTGCTCTGCCGCTCGAATGCACTGGACAATGTCATGACTACGTCCTCCTCTATGTCTGCGATCCTCCTAATTTCGCTGGCGGCGCTCTTGGGTTGACCTCCGGACCCAGCAAACGCCGCGTAGAAACCATTCCAGTACTCGAAGTACCGGTCGGATGGAACGATGTTCCTTAGGGGCTTACCCCACAGCATGAAGAAGTTGCCAGGAGCGAGTACGATACCCATGGTGCCCCTGGAATTGCGCAGCATCCGTATTTCGAACCAAAAGTCTACTGCCCAGTTCAAAGCGAAGTCAAGAAGTACGCCCAGTGGAGTGGCATCTGGAAGGGGCTTGTCGGGCCATGGTATCTTCCGTTCTCTCATGAACGCCTTAAGCATTCGCAAAGGAGCCCCTTGAGGCCCGTTGGTGGAGGTCATGCAAGCGTTGAGCATGGCTTGTAGCTTAAGGGTCGTAGGTATCAGTTGCGAACCCTTTGATAAGGTGCTGAGAAAGTTTTTGAACCTGCAAACAGAGCGGTTCGTCGTCAGTCATCCATCTCTTCAAAGGGCCTCTCAGATCATTCCACTGGTCCATCTCTCGTTCCTCTTTCATTTCTACGAATATTGCGCCAAGGAAAAATAATGGTCCGGTTATTATTTTATTCACGGTAAGCAGGCAAAGCAGGCCATCTTAGGGGGCCTAAGGGAGTTAGAGACCCTGTAAATTTACGCCAATACGCACTTCATGTAATTTCGTGCATGAAGGCCATTTGATGAGGCATTCCGAAAAGTCTTCTCCCCCGCCCCCACCCCTTCCTCCGACGAAACACTCACCCTCGCCTGGAGCCTGGCTTAGTGTTTTTACAACCACAGCTGCATTGGGGAGGTTCAGCACCCGACCTCAACATCATAATATGAGGTTGAGGTGAGGCTGAGTGAGGTCTCTCGTGGCCGCTGGAAAAGTGAGGTGGGGGCGTAAGGAGACAACCTCAAATGAATGGTTGAGGTTCAGGCTGACGCTCTCTGCCGTCGTATTGTGTGCCAACGAAAATGTGCTTTCACCAACCGGATGGTAAGAATGTTATCCAGATAGGCCTCGACAGTACGAGCGGGCCAGTGCGTGGACGACCTCAAGAATATACAATTTGTGGTATTGCGATCCAAGTGGACTTGCGCCACACGGGCCTTGTTTGGTGGTGAGCGGGCCCTGTCGACAACATGCCATACTGGTCACATCACGCGGGTCGTCTTAGCAGTAGGCGCTGTCGTGGACGCTTCGATAGAGCTATTTCTGGTACCTCTTCCCATAAAAAGGTTGCCGAAAGTTGGCAGTTTTACCTCGCTCTCTTCTTAGTCATGCAAAAAAGAATTGTTTACAACTAGCAGCCGCCTTCCTTGAATATAGTGATGCCTCCCCTCTTGCAAAGTGACAGAGTGCATCAAAGCACTGGACAGCTAAGCCTGGTCAGAAGTTGCGTCAAAACGTCTTTCAAAATCGAGTTGAAAGAAGTAACAAGATATCTCCAGGAGCTGTGTTTCTTAAGACGGTAATATATGGTCGAGAGTTTTCATGGCGGCATACTGCGTTCACCAAGTACGAATGCCTTGCGATTTATAAAGCGTGCTTGATCAAAGTAATTTTTACGGGTATCTAATGGTTTGTGGAAAAGGTAGTGAAATGCCTGACAAAGTGCTACCCCTTTCCCCACTCCCAAAATTGGACACTCGTTTAAAATGCATGACAAAAACAACGACCACGAATACAGTACGCAAAGCCCAGTTCAAAAATTTCAGCACATAACTTGAAACAGGACATAATACGAACATGATGTACACAGAATAAAAGACAAACAAATATGCCCCAGCAGAACTGAAATCACCTCGCGTTGCAGTTTAAATAAACGGAACTGGGGCGACATCTTTAAAACGTGTCCGCACTGGCGCCCTGAGTAATATCGTGGAAAAAATGAAACGTTAAGGGCTTGTTATTACAAAGGAGTTTGTTACCATATCGGAAGAGCAATATTGTTAACCACGCTATAGCTAACGCTGAAAGAAAATATTATCCACTGCGCGCAGGATACCCACATACGTTGCGTTCTCACCAGTTGTCCAAGAGGACGTTCGTCAAGGCCGAGGCGTGGCCGTAGAACTCCGAGGCCGGCTTCCAGCGGGAGCAGGCGTAGGCGTCAAAATCCACGCAGGGGTCGACCCCCCTATCTATCCGGGCCTCAATAAGTCGCACATGCGCCAAGCACGCGTCGCTGCGGCAGAACGGGTCCGACCGGGCCTCGTACGGCATCCACGCCCGAACCACGAACGCCACCACCAGCGTGGCGACGCAGACGAAGGCACCCATAGCGAAGGTCATCTCCAGGGTCCTGTGCGGCCGGTCGCCCGCATCTTTCGAACGCGCCGGTCGCGGCGGTGTAGAGGCTGGGGCCTGCGCAGTCGCACGTAAAAGACTCGACGGCAGCGCAGGAGGGAAGCCCGTACAAAAATGCTCGTTGAAGTTATGTTGAAGTTTTTCAGAGCGGGCACAACATGCTATCTTTAATTCATGTTGAGACCAGGAAGGGCCTGCGTTGGTCGATTGTTGAGGCAGGGTAGAATTTCAACAGAAAAGTGGCCACCGTGCCAGAGTTGAGCATTCTAAACACATTTTCTGCATTGCTTTCATGTTGAATCCAAGTTGAAATTATTGGGGTGATTCAAAAAATCATTCTGTATTTCGGTTGCGGTAAAAAAAATTCTAATACCTTCGTATTGCACCAGATGACGAACTACCGATGCAATTTTCGACGGTATATTCACATTTATTGCTGCAATTTCACGTTCACGGGATGCTGACAGCACCAGTCATGTAGTGCTCCACACATACGCACACATACACACACACACGTGTGTGTGTACATAAATAGATACACTCCCCCCTATACGACCATCAGATAAAGAGCATAAAGCAGTATTGCACAATGCTATAACACGAACTACGAGTTCACAAGTTTTTCATCTAAAGCGCCATCTGAGCTTCACCCTTACATACTCCTACACAGGGGTGTCCGCATCTGCGCAGGTGTTGCCCAGCCGACCAGCAATGTTATATAAGCTATTCTTGTTACTATTTAATTACTTTATGTGTAGCAGAAGTAATAAACTTCACATGCGACGTTCTGTTAGTTGAAGACCTTGATTCATCCATAAACAACAAAAATAAAGCACTAATTAAGCGCCCTTTTTATGAGCGCACGTACAAGTCCTCCAAAGAGCATATTGCATCACTGGTGCTTTTTTCTGTGCAAGAAAAGAGTTTTGAGCGGTTTACTAGAGTCATAACAGGTGTTGAATGCTTAAATATGCATAATGTGATAAGGTTTTGCTTACACGACACATGTCAAAGTTATTCCTGATTTCACTTAGGCTTAGACACGACTGCCACGATTCAACACAAATTCAACAGAAATTGCTCAACAGTGAATGTGTTGCCTACGCTCAACAATACCTTGTTGAAATCGGCATGACTATGGTCAACAGCCTCCTGGTTTTGGTCACTTGCTATTGTGATGCAGAAGGTGCTAGTGCTGAGAGAAATCGTGCAAGTAGAGCATGTGTGGTCTGCTTGATTTCCCTGGCGACCATAGAAGACATTGTTTTTCACATCATCTTCATCATCATCATAGGCCAACCCATGCTAATTTGCTGCTCAGAGAGCCTCCAAGAGTAAAGCCGAGAACAGAATTAAAGCTACAGTGGGACGTTCTTAAGAACTAGTTGGTTCGTTTCGAGGAAACGTAAGACTGGGCGGGTAGAACATGGAGAAGAGGCAAGGAAACGAACACGACACCAGCGCACGCGTGATGTTGTAATCGTTTCTTTGACTCTAGTCCTTTGCTATTCGCGCAGACTTAGCTTAACTAAATTAAAGTATTCAAGGCTTGCCATCACATCATCTGAATTGCCATCACATCATCTGAATTGCAGTTAGCTAGAAAAATATTAATGAGTAGGTTTCCACAGGATTTCGAAAACCGAGCACTACATATGCAAGATGCAGCAAGATATTTTCTCTCTCGGAGAAACCTGCTCATTACGAACAGTTAGACGATGCGACGTGTCAGCACATATCATTGTCATGTTCCACAGTGCTTATAACTATCACAATACATTCAGTTTTCGCGTAACTTGTCATTTATGTGAGATCGTACCCCTAATCTATCGAAATATGCAATGCAGAGGAGTACTTGCCCTGTGGAATACTTTCTGCAAGGAGTCCATTTGCATGGCTCTGCAAATGCTCCTATGGCCCCAAATTTACGATTTGTATGCTCTGCAAAAGCTGCTACAGCTGAGAATTAACTTAAATTCTACGAAATGGGCTATGCTGAGTATAACCAACCAAAATTTTGTTTAGCAGATGTTGAGTAGGCTGAACATACATTGGGTGCATGTTGGTTTCCAGTTGATTCAACAATGGGACAACAAGGTGTCATCTGAAGCTCAAAAGTCATTTTTGTAAGAAAGAGCCGTTGGCGACGGGATTCGGTCCAGCTAAGCCTCACGACCTTTGTTCTGCGATTGAAGAAAGCTGTTCGGCTTCTCGTGGAGAGTATGCATGCACGCGCTCGAGCCGGCAGACAGTATAGCAATGCGCAGAGCTAGTGGTGACACTTGAGAAACAACGTGCCAGAGGCAATAAGTGAAGCCACAGTGGACGGCTCTGGATTAAATTCGACATCGACAGCCAGGGTTTTTTAACGAGCACTGGCATCACACAGCGCAAGGGCGCTCCTGCATTTCGGCCCCACTGAGATGCGACCGCGATTCTATGTCCACTGTGCCACCGCGGAGGATCACTTAAGTGGTACGGCGACAGATACGGGAGAGGTAAATGAACGAAGAAGTCAGCATCCAGAGACGGACCAGCGATTGCGAATTAATAGATGCGTGAAAACGAGGGCTCGTAGCAGTTTAAGAAAAACGGGTTCACTTGTCAACATGCAACTTGCTGTGCTTACCGTCTGCCTACCATAAGAATATCGGCAGAAACCTCCACATAGTTCTGGGCCGCTATCTCTGCTAGAAAATACTTTTGCTGCCAGCTCAGTTTGTGCGCCCGCTCAGGCATGCTGGCTTCTTCATGATTCGTGCTTAACACAGGAAAAAAAAGCTGGGGGACACTTATGCCAGATGATGCTTAAGCTTAAGCTCCGCCCTACGGGTATCACGCGATAGCGTTAATGGGTCCATTCAGCGTCTTGGGGTCATCTGCATCTGACTTCGCAGACACGGTCGCTTCCATATTTTACTTTACCTCAAGACACACAAGGCCTCCCTTTAGCCAAGACGTACGAACGTTCCTCAGTGGCCAAGGAGTAGCGATTTCAGACCCACCGCTTGACCATTTTTCTTTCCTGCGCAATTGCTTTTCTTTGTTCTGAGGCACTACGTTATGGCGGTTGAACGACGCCACGACCGTGTAGACCAATGAGTAATTGCTCAGTGACGTCATCACTGTTGCACTGTGTTATCGTTTTGGGGTGTTTGAATTACCGGCGCAAGGTCACCTGATTGTGACGCCAGTACTATTTCGCCCAATTCTGACTTTCTCGACACGTCAACAACTACAGTGGTTTCTCCGCCGAACAGGACCCTTAACGCCGTTGCGTTAATACCCTGCCAGAGATGGATGCGTAACGAGGTGATCGCTCGCGCATGTTGGATGTTTTGATGCGTTGTTGGCTCTGCGCCAGGCAGCAGTTGGCACAGGGTAGCTGTGATGATATACGCCAGCGTATATAAAACGTAGGGGGGAGGGAAAAAAAGGCGTGATCGTTTCTGAGACAGTAGAAATAAAAAAACTTGGAGCCCTTCTTAACCACTTTCTTAAAGAATAAAATGCGATAGCATCTAGGTCGCCTGCTATAGTTTCCACAATGAGTGTATAATGTTCCTGCAAATTTTCCTCCAAAACTCTGGTTGGAACCGGTTCCATTACCCTCATATGGTACACATGAGTCATTTCCTCCTAGAATGTTCGAGTACCCTCCATTGAATTATGTTGCATTATCCTAATCCGACCTACAAGTCCCAATAACCCACCTTAATTCATTTTACGGGGTGGGCCTATTTCCAAAATTTCGGGCGTCCTTCAGAATTATAGGGGGTAGGCCAACTTTCAAATTTTGGGAATCCTCAAATTTTCAAATCTGGCGGTGCCTTATGATTGGTCTAGCGGTGGTCACGTGATGATGACATCAAGACACACTCAATCGCAATCTTAGATTTTTTTTTTTGGGGGGGGGGGGGGGGGTGCGTCCTCATACCACCCCTGGCGCAGTGGCGAACCGGTTAAGCGATGTGGCTATTTCAAACACAGCCACCTATGAGGCCTGTGAGACCCACGTTGCTCTTCCCGAGCTCCTGCACTAGTGTTCCTGTATATGCTCCCGTATACAGGAACACTATCTTGCACTGATGCTCAGCAGCGCAACGGTGGGCGGGTGGCAAATACATCGAATTTATTTGAATTCAATTCATTGTCATGTGCCACGATGGGCAGGTTGCCACGGTGGACAGGTCAATTGTGACGACGTCGCAAGGTTATGTGACCGCTCTTTACCAATCGGGGAATTTCGTGACAGAGAAACCGGAACTTTGTGTGCGTGTGCGTGTGTGTGTATGTGTGCGCGTGTGCGTGCGTGTGTGTGTGTGCGTGTGTGTGTGTGTGTGTGTGTGTGTGTGTGTGTGTGTGTGTGTGTGTGTGTGTGTGTGTGTGTGTGTGTGTGTGTGTGTGTGTGTGTGTGTGTGTGTGTGTGTGTGTGTGTGTGTGTGTGTGTGTGTGTGTGTGTGCGTGTGCGTGCGTGCGTGTGTGTGTGTGTGAGAGAGAGAGACGGCAACGGTTGGGGGGTTCGTAGCAAGAGCGAGAAGGCATTTTGGTCAGGGAGAGCGCAACTGATGCAACTGTTTTGAAGAATACTGTTTTGAATAGTGGAGCGCTCTAGCAGCGGTGCGTGTGCACACAGCAGTGGTGCACGCGGCATTTCGGCTTCCCGGGCGAAGCAGAGCTGCTGGCAGCAGTGTGCGTTGGGGACACTTTTTGACACTTCATGAAGAATTGTTTGCAATTCGCCCTACTGAAACAGTTGGTCTGCTACAGGTGCTGCACGGGCTGTCTGCTTCGACAAGAATGCGATAACCTTCAGATTGATTCCTTGTGTACCCGTCGTGGTATGCGCCTGGCTTGGCTGACAGCCGCAGCGCCCCGACGAACACTGCTGGAAGCAACGCTCCGTGCCACCGATCACGCGAGCATCAAAAGTATAGCGTTGACTGACTTGAATAGGACTGTATCCAGTACAATACACAACACTGTATTTTACTCGGCACTAGCAACAAAACGTTTTGCAAAAGCTAACGCGCCCTTATAAAGTTATTAACTAATGCCGACTGCTCGGTCAGACTACATAATTAGAACTGCCAGTTTCTCAATTATCAGCATGCCTACTTCGTTGGCCTTGCAGTTGAGTTAGCAGTGGACACGATGTGCTTTTTTGTTTACGGAGATGCATTCAAACCCTCGTGAATTCAGAGGAGTGGCATTCGGGGCGCCCTATTCGGCCTGCAAACGTCAGGGATGAAAAATTTCCCAGGGAGGTTTTATCTGAGGTAGAATTTCCTGTGGCTCAGCCGACGTGACGGCGTAAAACACGCGAAAAATAACGATGCTTCGTCGGCAAAACGCGGGGCCTTCGGAAGAGAACACGATACAGAGCGTTTACATAACATTAATTGTCGCTTCAATCACCGTCAATTAACAGTTAATAATTAATAATAATAATAATTGGTTTTGGGGGAAAGGAAATGGCGCAGTATCTGTCTCATATATCGGTGGACACCTGAACCGCGCCGTAAGGGAAGGGATAAAGGAGGGAGTGAAAGAAGAAAGGAAGAGAGAGGAGCCGTAGTGGAGGGCTCCGGAATAATTTCGACCACCTGGGTATCTTTAACGTGCACTGACATTGCACAGCACACGGGCGCCTTAGCGTTTTGCCTCCATAAAAACGCAGCCGTCGTTCATTTTTCATCCTGAAAGTCACCGACAGGAATTAACTGCCCATCGACGTCGCGCACAATTAGTCTTGCTCAGTCAGTCAGCATACACCGTACACTCTAAACACGAAAGGTGTAAAACGAGAGTAAGCTGTCCTGTAGCGCGCTCCATTTTATAAAATGGAGCTTACTTCCCAGAGGACCGCTTACTTCCTTTTTACTCCCATATAGGCGCGTTCGTGTTCAGAGTGTACCCATCCATCGTGTAACGCCCCTCGTCAGGAGCATTTCAGTAATAAATAAACGGGGAAAATTGATGCGCATCGCTACTGCCACGCGCCACAATCTGAAGCCGGCTATTTCAATACTCACTACGCACTCAGCCACGGTGCGTGCTTGCCTAGACGCTGACCTCCTGGACACTCGGGACCCACCGGCGTCAGCTGCGAGGGGCGCGCGGTCAAGGCGTCGACCAGGCATTTCTCCACCAACCTCCCAGGTTCTGCTTCCTGCGAATCATAGCTAGGGGTGGGAGGCTGTTTCGGTTGCAACCGAAAAAAAAAGCTGGTAACCTTAAGCCGATCATTTTTTTTTCAATTTGGTTTTAACCGAGAAAGGTCGGTATCCTTTAGATGTACGCCATGGCTTGCTGGCTGTTGAGTACGAGTTAGAATCGGTTAAAAGACAAGAAAGGAAAGACGCACTAAATGTAGCGCTTCGATGGAAACCTGAACTGCGCCGTGAGGGGAGAATAGAAGAAAGCGAAAGTGAAAGGAAGCAAGGAGAAAAAGGCGCCATAGTGAGAAGCTCTTAACTTCTACCCATTGGCCTTCGTTTACGCGCATCCCAGTAAAAAGAAAAACAGAAAATTAATTGTTCTCACAGCAGATTTTGTAGTAGTTTTGACCATGAATTTGTCATACCAACGAAAATTTTTGTTGCAAAAACAGAATATTCTGCATTGCTGTGCAGTCGCTGGTCGTAGCTACAGAACTACAGAAACATACCATAGAAAAATAAAGTTGAAACTCGTTATAACGAAGTTTATGAGGCCCAACAATTACTTCGTTATAGCCAGTGTTGACCGAGCTTCCAAAAAGAATCGTAATTCCTTCGCAATATCCATTATTTCGTTATAAACTGCTTGGTTATAAAGAGATCCACTGCAATACGGTAATACAGAAAAATACAATCCTGGAGAAAAGTCTGTGGTTACGACAAAACGACAAACCGTTTAGTTAAATTGAGGGAACCCCAGTTTTGTATTTTTTTTTCATCGACTGGGCATTGAAATCACACAGCGCACGGCAACTTTTATACATTGCCTCAATCGAAATGCAGCCTCTGCGGCCGCGATTTAATTCCGTGGCATTGGGCTCGGCATTCGAACGCCACTAAGCTTCGGCGGCGGATTGGCAAACCGTGAAAAAGACACACAGCTTTTAGCGAGAACTTATTCTTCGCGAAAGCTCAAATTAAGATCACACGAGGCAAAATGCGTAAAAAGACTATAGAGCTGAAAGCTCAGTCGGGAGTTAAAAACAAAAACTTTAAATGCAAAACAAAAATTAAAATTAGAACAGGAAATAAGGCTTACTATCTATAAGCTAAGATGTGGGTTAAAAAATTCAAACGGGGAATAGCGTCGATAAAACTTGACTAGAGTGAAATTAAAGAACAGTATCAAACAGTCGATAAACCGCTCAAACTAAGTATAACGACATAAAACTAATTTAGATAAATAGCTTATTTGGCAAAAACGACTGTGAAGCTTCACGAAAGGTAAAGAGCTGTAAGTACGCTTAACACCACAAAGGGCACAGGAAGGCAAACGACTCAAACAGGAACCAGCTTGACTTGTCACGGCTATAGCGTGCTCTTTGCTAAGATTTTAACGTTGCCGCGATGTCAATGTGTTGTCGTGACCATTATTAACTACTTTTCAGGAGTCGGTGAGACAGAAAAAACTCACAGGACGGTTACCAGTGTCTAACGCGAATATTTTAGTGTTAGCTGTGGTGTGAGAGCGAATAATTTTCATAGAGTTCGGACCTAAGCTACTAGGCTCCCTTCGATGCTACAAGCATGTACGACAACACGGGTCGCCTTGTGCGCCGTGCCCCTTCCGCACAGTGTCCCCGGCTATCTTAGAATACTGCCGCAGCCGACCGCAGCAGCGTCCTGACGCGCTGCCAACTTTGCCGAAGAAGCCACCGCCGCTGGCGCTCCTTTCAAAACGTAAACACGCCGTGACGTTCCAGGCGCGCACCATCTTGGCGCGATGCCAAGGTCTGGGCTGCGGACGGCGCCCACACCGACGGCACTAAAACTGAGCTGAGGAACAGGACAAGAAGAGCGAGGGCATTGAAAACGTTATTCTATATGAAGAAGAGATTTACGGAGCTGTTAAGGCAGATCGGGCAGGAACCACCAGCGGGTGCGGACAGCTCAAGCAGTACGCTCGCAATCGAGTGATCAGCGATGACGAAGAAGCGCGGCTGGCGCTTTGTCGTCACCGTCTTCCTTACAGCGTGCTTTGCGGACGGCGACGCAGAGGACGGCGCGAAACTGAGCAACGAGCTAAGAAGAGCTGGCATTCGGCTATATGTTTTCTTCAAAACTGTAGCTACTTGGGCCGGTTGGGGCATATTCTAACGGTAACAGAAAACAGTGCGCTGTATCGCGCTTTTTTGCGTTACTCTTCGTACATGTTGTCGTCGGTCAACAGAATTCTCGCAGTTAGCTCCTGTCTGTCGTTTTTCGTATCTCGCTTTTGTTCCCCATGCATAACGAACCAAACAGCCAAGACAGATGCATTAAACCTGTCTACAATCTCTTACTGCAGCGGCATCGTACGCGGCCGCATAAAAACCGCCTTAACGTTTAGCCCTGAACTTCAAAGAACGCCAGTGCGAAACCAGTGCGATTTGTGGGAGATCAGGCCCGCTTACCATCAACGTGGGGCCCAAACTCTGCGGCTTCCTCTTCCTGGCGCTCGCGCCCCAGCCGAGGGGGCCCGTAGTACCTGGTCAGGCGCACCGGCGTCATGCCCGACGCGGCACCGGCCACAGACGTCGCGCTCCGCCGCATGGCTGCCTCCTCGTCCAGCATGGAGCTGGGCGGCCGGCTGCTATGCTTCCCGAGTCGCGAGATGAGCGAACTCGCCGTCGAACGCCCCGCCGACTGCCTGCTGTCGGCCCATGGGTGCTGCTGCGGGGGCGGAGGAGGCGGTGGCGGAGGCAGCTCGCGACTGGCCCGTGCTTCGCTCAGTCTGTCTTCTGCAGCGAGGGCTCTGGGAAGCCGGCCGCGCCTCTGGGACCTGGACGAGCGTCTTGAGTACTGGGATTGCTCTCGGGACCCCTGTGCCGCCATCTTCCACTAGCCGGTCCTGGAACTGATTTTCAGCGCTGCTCAGCTTCAACGGCCGTCGCGAGGATGCCGATGCACGCGTGCCTCGGGACACTGGCTCGCGGATCGCGACCGGCGCGTAGCTCGAAGCAGCACTGAACACGGAGGAGGAATCGAAGGCGACGAAGTTTTGTGCCTATAAATTGAACGATCAAAGAAAAGTAGCTGTCAAAGGTTGCAAACAAAAAAAATGGCAGTGGTTTAGCTCTGGTTAAACCAGGAGTAACGCGATAGCTGCAGCTGGCCGAGTGCAACTTGGTCACGTGACCAACCACGTGACGAACCACGTGATCATCCACGGCGCCGCGCCGCCGGCAGTTGCTCCGCACCACGTGACAACGTGGCGGCGCAGCCACAGGGTGGCGGCACCACCACGCTGAAGGCTCGAAATGCTACCGTAATGTAGCTATCGCTACAAAAGTGAAGCTGTGTTTAATAATACCACTGCCCACACAAAAGTGTCTAGATGAAAAAGATGGAAATTTAGCGGAGAAGCCGCACTGTGCTTCAACAAGCGTGAACACAGTACAAACATGTGCGGTGCGTCGCTGGTGGTTGGCACTAAGACTGTGCACGCCGGGTGCGCTTTTCATCCCTCGTTTCATAAACTGCTACAGACAATGGCATCTTCGATGGAGTGGCCTGCGTACAAAGTCATACGCGCTGCAGGAAACGAGGGGCGTAAGCCGAAGTTTCATGAGGCGTGTATTGCTGAAAGAAACCAAGAGCAGAAACGAAAATGGCCCTCCAACATCCTTTTTCTCCCATTCTGGCATTTATCACTCTGCGCCCTTCGTGGCGTGGGTTGCGGCACACTGGCCCATGATGCGTCACTGAAAATAACGCACCAGCATAGGCTGATTTACTTGTTCAGAACAGCAGATCACCCGTCGACGCCTGCATCTCGAAGAGCACGTGATAAGGGCGTGCCGCGCGAATGTATGTTCGGGTGATGATTGCCTGCGTTCCCATGGCCTGTACCGAACCTTCCCCCTTACCTCCCGCCACGCTGCCATTAAAGAGGGAACAATAGAAGTCTAAAGACATAGACACGAAATCATCACAGACAGTTGTTTCACGGACCTTCAATATTTCACAGCCACAGCCACTTCCAAGTTCTGACACTCGAAAATGGGACTGCCTCGAGCTCGCCCTTCTCGGCCATCAATCACGCAAAAATAAAAGCTCCACGTGCTTCTCACCCACGGTCAGAAAGAAACACCGCTGCCGTGAAGCACGACGGAAGAGGGTGTGTAATAAGCGACATCTATCACCATCACTGATTTGTCCTCGGAAAAGGCTGAAAAGGTAGCTTTTTACAACGATACCAGCACGTGGAATTTCCCCTGTGGTGAGCGGTGTCTGCGTTGCCATCGCAGAGCGTCAAAACTAAAGACAAACTGGTGCGTTCACCTGCTTGTCGATGAGAAGGTTGCCTAAGTGGGTCTGAGTCACAAAGGCCGTGCATGTGAGCCGGGAAGCTCGCGCTCTCCACAATGGGCCATCTGTGGCCGTGTGACATGTGCGCAAAGAATCACGCCCATATTCTCTTTGTCTTCGGCTCGCACCGGCTAATGGCCCCATGACTTCGCGACGTCGTTGCATGCCGTCCGCTGTGGACAGTAAAGGCTGCTGCGGAATCAGCGTTCTTCAGAAAATAAATCTCGAGAATTCGCCTCAGTGAGCGTAGTCTTCGCTGCATCGCAGGCATGCGCTCAGGCTAAGGAGAGTCGGGTCGGGTGAGAGAGATCTCACACGAAATCTGACTAAAGGCCCGACTAACTGGCTACGTCATCGTCGTTTTTAAAAACGATTGTCACGGAGTTGGCGACGACTGCCTTTTTTTCTGGCGCCGAGCGACGAGGTATACAAGAAGCTGCATGCAGTAGCACTTCCTGCGCAATAAAGTGCACCGGATACGTCCGAAGTAAACCTTTAGCCGCAGCTTGAATTAAAACACTGAGTAATTCAGTTCGCCCTCTGGAAAGTTATAGACTTTTGAATTAATTGCACGTTACGTACATATCGGCATAGAAAATGATGGGCTTCCGTTTGACCTCATTACGCTTATCGGCCTCCATTGTTTCGTGACGGTCTCGCATGGCCGCCAGTTTTCAATGTGATCCGGACGCGAGGCACCCGCGGCTGTATTTCCGAGAGAGTATATCTCGTTTTGTTGAAGAGCAGAAAGCGCCAGTTCGTGTGCCGCAGTGACAGACCTTAAAGAACTACAATGCCGGTCCCATAATAGATGTCAGTTTTCTTATTTGTTTTTTTAGCGCATTGTTTTGTGTAACACATGTACGTAGAAGCCTGGTAATAAAGGGAAAAAAAATGTTGCACAAACCACTAGGCTGGTTGTCTATGAAATGCGAGAGCATTCGTCATGATACGACGAAACTCACTATGAACACAACGACGTAATGAGAGTATCCCGTAGTGTTGCTCCAGTACATCCGTGAGGTCTGACGTAAGCCACAGTATAGCCGCCGCGGTGGCTGAGTCGTTACGGCGCTCGGCTGCCGGCCCGAAAGACGCGGGTGCCATCCCGGCCGCGGCGGTCGAATTTCGATGGAGGCGAAATTCTAGAGGCCCGTGTACTGTGCGATGTCAATGCACGTTAAAGAACCCCAGGTGGTCGAAATTTCCGGAGCCCTTCACTACGGCGTCTCTCATAGCCTGAGTAGCTTTGGGACGTTAAACCCCCATAAACCAACTAAGCCACAGTATATTGCACACGCTGCAAGACACTCCGAACTCGTCTTGCATGAACTGCTTCGCAGAGTAGGCATCGGCTGCGGCATTAGACGCTGTTCAGTGATACGACGAAGCCTAACCAAACGCATCTTTCCGAACCTCGCCTCGCATTCCTCGGCGGTTTCGCGAGCATGCCTTTGTCGGGCGGCTTTCCGCACCTGTTGTACGTGCTGTTGCTTCACATCATCCACCTCTGCTGCGTGTCGGCGGCTGCACGCCGACGTTTTCTTTCAAGGAGCTCTTCTTCGGTGGGTGGTCGCTTGAGAGGCCCCATCTCGTCTGGCACGTGAGCGCTTCAAGTTCGGTACGGCAGCGGGGCACCGACTGGCCTGCCGCTCGGCGATCTGACCCAACCTCCGCACGAGGCAGCTGCACCCCTCTCGGTGCAGTGCGGAAAGAATGGCATGCTGGGTACACAGCACCCACTACCGTTAGAAAAGTAAAATTCGAAGAGAATTAAAGAGGAAAGCGGGCGAGGGGAGGAGAGCGCCTCTATACTTACAAGATCAATGGGCTTTGCGAGCATGCGTGTTAGGGGTGCAGTAAGGAAACACAGAAACTGATTTAAGCGAAAGGGACACGCTGGTGTTAAAATGACCCATGCTGCGATCGCAACGTTGTCTCCCGCATGAACGCGACGACGTAATCAAGCTTTGGACAAGCATTTGTCATATCTCGGCTCCTTTCTCATCGGCTCATCTTTTTGAGGGAGAAACTACAAACCACAATACCACGGGAAAAGCCAGCAAGCAGCTGCAAATATCGCGACAAAAGGCCTCAATAAAATCCGGCATCTGTTTGAAGGAGTCGCAGCTAACATGTTTTCCCAATGCCACCTAGCGCCATGGCTCCATTTACGCTTTCATTGTTGAGTAAAAAAAACAAAAAAAACATTCACTGTTGCGGCACAGTCTCCACCTGTATCCGCTTGCATCGAATCCAAAGTTACTTTTTTTTTGTCGTTTAATCCGACAGTCATCAGTCGGTGCTCTAGAAAGCGTTTAAGGCTGGTCTGTGCAGGCAAACGTGTGTTTTCCGAAGCTTTTCCAACGTCGCAGCTTGGAATATACTTCTGTTGTCGTGGTCACCCTCAAATTCCTATGCCTGCCCTTACATCAGAGCCCATTTACCCCATCAGCAATGCGGTCCCTAAATGCGCCCTTTAGACCGCCTATAAGCTTTTTTTCACGCTCGCCTTCGTTATCCTCTTTCAGGAAATTCTATTTCATTGGTTCACTGCTTATGGCGAGAGGTAAGCGCATTTTACGTTTTCTCTGCGCGTAGTGCATACCACCACACGGCTTAAAGAACGCCTCCTCAAGTAATCACACGGCCATGATAAATTTGACTGATAGGACCGGCGACAGCGTACTGGTACGGGCGCGATGGAAATTAATTAGCTTTGTACACTGCATGATCCTCTGCAGTTGATCTGTAAGTGCAGAGCGCTTAATGAGATCTGCCACAACGATCGCTCTGCAGCTGCTTTGAAAGTGGTTGGTCATTTTGGGCAAAATAAATGTAAACGCTCTGAACGGTCTCGTGTGCTCCCAGGGTAAACTGTAGACTTGTTGCTAGTTTCATGCAACAATACAGGGGTAGAACTAGAGATGCCTAAATGCTGGCCATTCATGATCTTGCGTTTCATGAATTCTTTGTAAAACCTAAAATATTCCTACGTGACATAGCGTTTTAGTTATGCCCAGAAAGAAGCAATTTCATGAAACTGATTTTATTGAGGCAATTGCATAGCATGCAATAGCACGGAGAACAGACTTAACAAAGGTAATTGGCTCGTTCATTAACAGCATACGCTAAAAACGTCACTGCTTTAGCGCTGGGCTTCGTTCTGAAGTGGAGGCCCGCGCAGACGAGCATTGGCGAAGAAACCCGATGAGGTTGGCATCAATTAAAGACAATGGATCTTTCTCCATGCATGGAATAAAAACTTCTCTCTCGCCAGCCTCGAGGCGAGAGAGAAGTTGTGACAAATTATTTCTCGCGACGCTTGAATCCCAAATGGTGAGTCATTGTGACTCTGCGTCGGCGCGCTTTGTATATTGAACTTCCTGCTACAAGTCCTTACGCTAAGGCAGCGTTATAGTGCACTGTAACCTCATGTTTGCTCAGGTAATGCCCGGTAGTTGATTTGGCCGGGCGAGGTACCCTCTCTGGAGTCTTTCTTCTTTTGTTTATATATAGTGCCCGGCGTCGCTGGCGTGGAATGGTATTTCCTGTCATTCGCCATGTAAGTGGTCATCTCCTGTCCTCTTCATCATGAAATCCACCGTAATAATTCCGACCAAGTGCTCCACAAGAAAACACAGATAATGGCAAGAGTACGTGCGGTGGGCTTTTCTTTTGTTAGATAATGAACTAATGCAGAGTGGTTGCTGGCGGTTGGCGCTTGCTAAGTCCAAGAACCTGAAGCATCGTCTGATACCATGCAGCGGGCCACCTTTTCGCGCTGCAAGAATTCAAGACGGTCGCCGCCGACCGCCTCAGCAAGGCTGTCGCTCTTTGCGTTCTGCAACTTGCTGCAATGTCCTTAATCACTTGAACGTTTCTGATTATAGTTTAACCCCATTGATGAGTGCTGGCGGGAGAGATTGCTTCCAAGCTTTTCTTTTAACGCGTTAGCATTACTACCCTAACTTTTAGCAAAATCTCTCCGTCTATTGTATGATGCTGCCACCCCACTTCAAGAGGCCTCCGCCCACTACCCACTAATTTTGCCCTCCACCCATCTCCACCCTCCAGAAGCTCACCCACCAACAACCACCCATCTGTGTTGTACACCCTCCAAAGACCTCCACCCTCTACCCAGCCGAAGGAGTTCTAGAAGAACTTGGATTACTGCACATTTTTCCGTACTGTTAGTCCGTCTATAAATTACGTTCTGACAATTTTATCGCTGTTATTCTAAGCCTCACGACCCTACTATCACTACAGCCTGCCTTGAACACCTGTACATCATGCACGTAGGCAGAATTTTTTTTTTTCAGGAGGGGCCCGAGGCAGTTGCATAGGGCGAAACCCGGGGTGGGGGGGGGGGGGGGGGGGTGCAAGGCCTATGCCTGACAGGAACACTGTTGGTCGGGGGGGGGGGGGGGTTAGGTTTAGAGCGATTTTGGGAACACCGAGCCCCCCCCCCTTCCTTCTGTTTATTTATTTATTATTTATTTATTACAATACATTCAGGGCCCCAGTGGGGCGTTACAGAAGGAACTGGATAAAAAAGTAAAAACAAAAACAATGCACCAAATGAAAACACAAAGTAAATGGAAAATGTAATGTAATACAGCAAGGAATGAAAAAACGTAACCTTGAACAAAATACAAATCAGATTACGTAAGAAAACAGCCTAGTCAAACACATAGTTTTCCGCGGCATTTTTGAATAAACAGGTGTCAGAAATGTCGGCAACCAAGGTGGGCAGGTGGTTCCAATCGCTCGCCGTCTTGGGTATAAACGAGTTAAAATATGCATTGCTTCGGCAGTATGGAATGCGTACCTTGTGGCGATGATCCGTGCGAGGTGATATGAACGATGGTTCAAATAGAAGATCCCGTTTTAGCTGATGATTGTGATAGTAAATCTTGTGAAAAGTTAGTATTCGCGCGAGTTTTCTACGAAGGGAAAGGCTAGGAAGGTTCAAAGTATTTTTCATTGTAGTTACACTAGCAGTGCGGGAAAAATTAGACAAAATAAATCGGGCGCTACGATTCTGTACTGACTCTGATTAGTAAGAGTTTCAAGTCCCGGGTCCCACACAGAGCACGCATATTCTAATTTCGATCTAACTAAGGTTTTATAGAGTAGCAGTTTTAAAGAAGATGGAGCCATGGAAAAATTACGACGCAAGTAGCCAAGCATGCGGTTAGCATTGTTAACAATATAATCAACATGTGCCTGCCATGAAAGATTAGCAGTTATATGAACCCCTAAATATTTATATGTGGTAACTTGCTCAAGGAGAGAACCTGAAATATTGTAGGGAATAAGATTTTCGTTAGCAGACCGGTGTGAAATACGCATGACCTTACACTTGTTAGTATTCAGTCTCATGAGCCAAATATTACACCAACTAGATACCTTATTTAGGTCACTTTGAAGTAAGGATGAAGTAAGCTTTGAAGTAAGCTTGGTCCTGTGTATTCTTCGTCTAGTCCCCGTTTGTTCGCGCTGTTTTTTTGCATCTGCGAAAAGCCTAATTTTGGATACGTCCCTGCTGTACATCATGCACATTAATGCTCAGCATGGAGAGCATTATGAACTCTTACACATTTAGTTCTCCCGGTCAGGCTCGTCCGTATCTACACCCGAGTTTAGCGTTTACAAAAAAAAATAGTCATGATTCACAGTTGTTTTTTCTGCATATCATGAGAAAAGTTACCCCTTGCTCTTTCGGCACTTTATAGGTACCTACTAGTTTCTTAAAACCGCGCGGCTTTCTCCGCTTTCAAGCATTTCTAGGTTTGCTTGGGAAAAAGTAACTACATTCGAGTTTACACCCGGTCGATAGCGTATTTGATGCAATTTGGCCTCATTGATATATGCCAATTCAGGGTGATCCCAGTAGATTCCTGTATTATCCATGTATCCTGTCTGATGTGTAAAAGGAATTTTCGATGGCCCAGCTACTTGCATTTTACATTCTCATCACAGCAGCTCGAAAGAATGTAGGTCCATTTCAGAAAGTGCAAAAGATTACGATTCTAAAATGAAATGCGTGCCTACATTTGGAAATGAAATGTTTTGAGGTGACACCATTTGTAATCTGTACAGGCTCGGCTACTCCCGAGTGCGCAGGACATTATGCAGCTTTGGTTATGCGTTTTAGACACCCCCGCCGCGCGCGCGCATGCGCGCACACACGCGCACACACATACACACGCACGTGCACACATACGCACACACGAACACACTCACACACACATACACATGCGGGCACACACGCGCACACGTACGCACACGCGCACACGCACGCGGGCACGCACGCACACTCCCATCTTCGCGGCTGTGATGGTATTGCATAAGGTCGGATCTAGTCGTTCCAGAACAGCGTGGCTATCAGCCGTGCTGACATAGATCCTAACGTAGAACCCTTCTGATAGCCCATGGTGATACTCGAACAGAGTTCTGAGCCCCGCAGAACTACGCGTGCGTCATTGCTTTGCGTCATGAATGTGTGCGGGGGATTTTTTCTTTTTTTCTTCTATTTCATTTATGTTTCATACTGGTTGCAAAAACCGGAGCAAATGCAAGGGGACCGATGACTCGCCCGCTCTGGCAAAGGCGAACGCAGTCTGTCAGTGCAGTAGCAGTCGGAGAGCGAGAGAAATATTAAAAAGCAAACAAAACAAATCTTCCTGATCTTTCTACCGTTCCATTCATTTCATGAGCTGCTATATAGAGTTGCGATGGCCTGTCAGTTAACCTTTTCTTCTCCTGTCCAAAGCCGATGCTCGAGAATGCCTCTGGCTCGCCAAATTCACGTTGGGGCTAATATGCAGCAATGCATGACCAAAAATGAGAAACTGAGCTCGTAAATGGACACGAGACGGGCAGTTTTATGGCGTGCGGAGTGAATATGAAAACGTAAGCCGCAGAGACCTTAACCGGGACTGCTAGCAGACGCCCCGCTTCCGGTCTGGTAACTGCAGTCTGGTAGCTAAACGCGCTTAATTTGAGTCGCCCAAACTGGAGCTTAAGGATGGTAATGTTACTGAACAAGCATTTCTGTCTATTTCTCAACAGCACTAAGAAAGTGAAGAGACGGATTGTAATTGCTGGTAAGTACTGTGCTTATATCAACGTCCTCGCTTCGATAGAATGTTACAGCGAAAGCTCTTATAGCTTTGGTTTAGCCATGTAGCCCTGCTTTCTGCCATGGAAGCACAGCGTCAGCCGTAAGACCTTAACTACCCCCCCCCCCCCCCTTACGGACATATTTCTTTTTTTTTTCCTAAAATGGTATCAAAACGGTGGAAAGATGGATGGAAGTTAGGAGCGTCCCCTCTGAAACGGGGTGGTGGCAGTCGCCACCATGCTCGGCCTTTACTTTTTCCTTATATTTATTTAAGCAATCCGACACACTTTTCCGGGCACCGTTGATCCCCTGGCCCAAGCCCTATGAGGACGGTGGGAGACTCACCCTTCGCCGCACCATAAAAGAGGTCTACCTTGAGCTCCGCCTCGACAAACGCATTTACCCTCCTGCTCATCCATCACTCACGGTGCCGGAGTCTCGCATTCTTCGGCACATTCAGATGAATGCAGTTATCACCCCGTCCCGCCTCTTCCTCTATCGCTATCGATCGGACCCTTCCTGTCCCAACGGCCCCTGTATCTATGCGGACCTGGTCCATTGCCTCTTCTATTGCCCGGCTGCTCAGCAGTCGGGTTCCTTCCCCCCACCCTTTCTATCTATCACAACCTGGCTCGACTGGCTTGGCGCTGAAGGGGAAGAAGAACAGCGGCTTCTGGTCGCCCAGGCGGTCGACATGTTCGGCCTATAAATTATGGTCGAATAAAAGTCTTTTACTACTACTACTACTATAGCATCTCAATTAGTACGCGCGCTGCCATCTGTCGGCAAGCCAAAAAATGCTTTGAACGAGGCCTACTGTTAGGCACTATACCACTGTGCCAGAAAACACACAAGCTGGACTAGCTCAGGAGCAAGAAATGATAATCGGCTTATGACAAGCCTGCATCGCCCAAGTTCGCTAGGGAGGTGATTGTTTCGCGAATTCACTAATTGAACTTCATTTAGTGAGTTTTATTTATTTCGTTTATTTCAAATCAATGACCGCCGCCAACCGTGGCGGGTGGCTAAGAGAGAAAAATTCTCCTCTTCGTGCTTAGGGGACAGAGAACGTGCTAGAGAGAAGAACCAGGGTGGGGATGGTTGGAATAAACTAAATGGCTAAACCAAAGCTATAACAGCTTTCGTTGATTAATGCCCTAAGCCGTTACGTTTACCTCTATAAACTGTTTCCTCCAGTTTTGTGACAGAAAAAAAATTCGCAGAAGAATAAGCCATAAACTGCTCATAAGAGTTCATAGTAGGGCAGCACCAGATTTTCCATAAATTCATCTTTTCGCTCGCATATTCCACACGTGGTGATGGAGATTATCATTTTCATGGCTCGAGTTTAAAGGTGGAGCAGCCGCAAACGTGTCTTCGGACAACGTTTCTTGTTATAATAGTAGCAGAACGTCCAGGGCTATTTGCTCCCTGCCCAAGAGCACCAAGGCGCGAACGGAAACACGTGCTGCGTACTGAGAACACATGGCAAGGGTTGCTCACTCTGCATTGTATGTTGCTCATGGCCCTGGAATCTTTGTCCATATCGTAAGCAGCGCACGGGGAAGATCGCACCAAAAAGCCGTCGTCGGTCGTCGATGAGCATTCCCTCACGTTGACCTGTCCTCGAAGGGACTCGAAGATAAAAGGCGCAAGAGCAGACAGGACGAAAGTAGAACGAACACGGACAAGGCGATTTCTGCAACTGTAGTTTATAGCACGAGCTCGCCTTTTGTATAGCAAGGTGCAAGGAAAGAAGCAAGCAAACAAAACACACGCATTATTACTGTCACGATAGCTGTGCCGATATCAATTCACACGCTCGGCCAAATACACAAGTTCTTTTTTTTTTTGTCAAAGATACGGAGGGGGTTCTCACACATACCTCACCTGCTTTTTTGATTAGGAAGGCTTCCACTATTTATCTGGTGTCCTTTTCTTTATGCTTACTAAAGACACGTGCATCGGAAAACTTGCGAGTACAATCTTTGCACCCCCTGCAGTACGCAGCAAGGTGGCCTTATATGGCTACTTTTTCTACGTCGTTATGACGCTTCAGCAGGCGTTCGTTAAAACATCTTCCAGTTTGTCCGATATATTCTTTGCCGCAAGACAAAGGAATACTGTACACAACCGCTACCTCAGACGGCACAGAGGGTTCACCGTGTTTTATGGGGCAGCGCTTAGGTGATCCCTCTTCAGAATTTACCTTCGTCATGCTTGTGTTTTGTTTGTTTGGTTTTTTCCTTGGACCTTGCTAAAAAAGGCGAGATCGTGCTTACTGCACGATCTCGCTCAACAGTTGCAGTAAATGCCTAGTCCGTGTTCGTTCGTCCTGTCTACTCTTGCGCCCTCTATCTTCGAGTCATTTACCAACTCGCCCAACACTCCATTCTTCTGGAAGAACTTACCGCCCTACCAGTGTGTGGGCCCCGCAGCTGCCCGGTGTGGGCGTCAAGAGCACGCTTTCAACACGAACAAGAACACCTTCACTTATTGTGTCACATTGTTAGTAGCGCGTGAAGATGACATCTTTACGCCGCGTATTTAGCAGGGGATGTATGCGGCGTCAAGCACTGGGGTGACTCGCGGGGGGTGTCTCATGACAGCTATACTTCGGGTGAACTCGCGTAGCGCTAATTACCTGCGGTTCTTTATAGGGTGTTGCCTGATGACCATTGCTGCAGCTGCCTTCCTGCCGTCATTGCTTGTGTGGGCTCTTGCTTTTAGAGCCCAGGGCCCAAGACCTTTCACGATCGCCGCACTTTGGAAGTGGATCACCGGAGGCCACGACAGGATCTTTCTACGACTAACACGCTGGGCCGAGCAGGGTACACCACTGCTTGTTAAAGTAATGGCTGGATTTGCGACTGCGCAAGTTATACGCCCAAATTTCTTAAGTGTTTTTTTTTCGTTTGGATGCTTTTGGAACTATGGATGCTGCCCACTCTTTAGGGTTTTGCTGTGCGTTTCTTGCTAAAGCAATGACGGGATTGGACTGCGGTCAGGAATTCATTGTTGCACATACTTCTTTGATGCATTCTTTCTTTTGTTTTTGTCATTCGTTTACACTTCAGATGCCTTCTACTCTTGGTTTCGTTTTCTATCGTCTGTTTGAGAAGTCAAGGATTTTTGGACATCACTTTTAATTATGAGGCAACTGTGGAATATTGTAAGGTAGCGTTATGGAAACATTGAAGATAAGGGTCCATTGTTCCCATGCGTAGCAAATCTTTCTTGCAATGCTTCTCCATCACCACATCGAGTAGTTAAAGACTTCCGTAGAAAACCAATGGGGAACGTTTTTGACGATAGCAAAACAATGGAAGCCTGCCGAGGAGAGATCTTCGGATTTGCTGATTTTTATAGTGAAATCTTACAATGTATAAAAAATTGCGTCCATACCTTGTTTCCCGTTGATTAATGCGCCTGTCCATAATTTCTGGGTATGCGTGTATTGTAGGTTTTTTTTCGCCTAGCTCTCACCGGTCTTTTTAAAAGATTTTTAACATTTTCCCCCAAATCGTCACCATATGTAACCTCAGTGTTATGTACTCAATGCTGTGTATGTAAGTGTTATGTGTAAATTACTTGTTAAAGGCTGTTCTTGAATATCTGCTCTACATAGTGAAGTACTCTCGCCAGAGCGCCCCACTAATGGTATCTCATCGAATTCTTTCTCCTTTGTCTCAAATGCGCATTACACTGCGCTTATGTTGCTGCTTCAAGCAGCTGAAACGCGGTGTAATTAAAAACCCGTTATATCCGGCTGTATTTCGGGTGTTTCGGTAGCTGGAAATCCTGATCGTGCATTAGCGGTCATGGGTTGCCGGCTAACCAGTATAGGACCCACTTGGTTACCCCACTGATCGCTACAGGGGCTCAGCAGGTGGCCGGCACGGCCTGCATGTACACAGCAGCGCTACATGAACGCTAGTATATAGCGGTGCACACTTATAGGGTGTCTTGGGCGACTTAAAGGTGCCCAACAGGGCATACGGCACTAGTATAGTGGGCGTGTTGTGGTATATGTATTACGTAATAAACGTTTGTTCAAACGCTATTCGTTGGCAAGTCCACTACTTCATGAACGCATGTACTGTTGGATAGTATTTTTAAAGCAGCAGTGTCTCAAACAGAATACCAAAAAGCAGTTGCACCCGTCGGGTTGAAATCGGGGAGGACATCGAATTTTCCAGGAAACACCCCCACTGCATCAATGGATACGACCTTGTGATTTTTTAAATAGTTATGAATGCAAAATTTATGTTTAAAATGCATAAGAAAATAACGTGTCGATTTTTAGGCTTCAGGATAAATCTGCAAAGACAATGCACAAAAAAAGTAGTGAAAATTTTGTCAAGTTTAGGCACGCAAACTGTAGCATGCCTTAAGAATTTTATTCACATTTCAACCAACAGCAGCATGACAGCTAAAGAACCTGAAAATTACCCTAACCAAAAACGGGTCAAATGAAAGATCAACTTTACACTTGAAAGATTCCCCCACAGCTTGATGCAAATCCTACTCCGGCGCCATCATTGAATCTGGCGGGTGACTTACCAGATGGCTCGCTTCCTTTTATTTTAAATTCTGTGTGCAAGCACCAGAAAGGGGGAGTATCTAGTCTAAGGCTCTCAGAACATTTTCGGCCATCATCTGTCGATGTGCTGCGGCATTCTACACAGGGAGCAAACTTTTTTTTTTTTTGCACGCCTCTTGTAGAAGCCGTGACGATAAGCTGCTGCGAGTGCGGATTAGGCCCAATTACAAATACGCATTCATTTTTAGCCAGGAAGATCGATCGACACCCCCGACATCTGTTCGGCGTACGCCCATTCGTGCGTCTGCAATAAAAAAAGGTAAATCGTGTGTTCAATAGCTGTCCAGGTATTAAAGTACCTGCACAGCCAGATAGTCGTGAGAACAATATCACACGATATCGTCCAAGGCACCCCTACTATGGGAGGTATCGGAGTTTCAGGGGCGTCTGCATAAAAATGACAGCTATAGCTGTTGCAATGTTGTTGCCCTGAAAAAAATTGCACCCAGCCTTCCCTTTCGGGCGAAGTATCATCTCGGTGATATAGTAGTATTCGTTGGAGCGGCGTTCTTGCTGCCGCGCGGCGCCTTCACGGCTAGCCTCGGGCACTGCGGTGTGCAAGCGGACATACGCAGAAGTTCTGCATGGGCTTCAGCGCGAGTGCAAAGGGTCGTTTATGCTTCGTTTGTTGAGACCGTACCCTTCTTGTTTAATGTTTACACGAATGACTTAATTGAAATTTATTATGCATCCGGTTACATTTTGTATGCTGACGATACTGGCTTTTTTTTTTGAGCGGCTATTTAATTCATGTTGTTTAAGGCAATGTTATTCTTACAACAATGCATAGATGGTCCACGGTGAATTGGCTAACGGTAAATAGTAGCAAGTCAAAAGCAGTACCGTTTCAACCTGTAAACTACAATACTACATTGGCGAGCCAACTTATGCTTTGTAATAATAACATTCAGTTAGAGGACACCCTTTGATCACTTGGTGTCGGCAAGTGGCGTTAACACACCGGGAAAAAATTATAAAAAACACGAAGTGTCACTAAGGAAGTGTGATCCCACGAGCGCAGAGAAATCAAACCACATAAAATGGTATACGAGGGTTTAGCTTCCCAAAGCTATTCAGACTATTAGGGACACCGTAGGGAAGGGCTCCGGAAATTTCGAGGACCTGAAGTTCTTTAACGTGCACTAACATATTGCACAGCACACGGGCCTCTAGAATTTGGCCTCCATCAAAATTCGACCGCCGCGGCCGGGATCGAACCCGCGTTTTTCGGGTCAGCAGCGGAGCGCCATAGCCACCGAAACGGCTCACATACAAAGAGTTGAGCCAATGACGAAAGAGAGGATGAGCGGTTGCGTGCGGGTCCCCTCCTCCCCGACGACTATAGTGCTTGGTTCACACTGAAAAAACAGCGTAAAGAACAGACGGGCAAGAAGAAACTCTGACACAGGACGAGTGCTGACTCGCAACCAACGTTTTATTCGCAAAACCTGTCATTTGTAAAAGGAAAATTCATAGATCTGCACGTGACCATAGAGGGTGAAAAAAGAAACTACACACAGATACAGGCTACGCTCAAAGGTTGTCAATAAAAGCGACGTCTATCAGGTAGACAGAGTGATGGTTTACTAACGCAGTTTTACTACTCCTTTTCCGGTGTGAAAAGCCGCAACCACTTCCCGTGTGGACTGGTCCTTGTGGGTGTCAAGGAGGTTATATTAAAACATCTGGAGTGGAGGTCCGCTATGCATGCATGCAGAAACAGGTGAAGCCAGCTAAACCAGCTGGCGGCCATCTTGCCAGGGTCAAAAACAGGCCGCGGTGAAATGGGCACCAGCAAAGAACGACTAATTTTGCGAATTTTTTTCGCTTCATCCGCAAGGTTAAGTAGAAACGTCTTCTGGTAGGGATATTGCTTCTATGCGAACTAAATGCACTCGTATAATCTCTCCGATTTCCACGCTAATTTGCCTGAAAGCTCTGGTAGGTGATTTCTCCAGTCAGTGTCGCTGCCTTGGCAAGCTGATAATTTTCTCAATAAATCGCGTAAAGCGTGTCGTTTCAGCTAATCATGCAATTATTACATTAGCAGTGAAAGAACGAAAAATTAACTGACAAACATACTCTTTACGGGGAAGGGCAATACAATTAAGCGTTTACAGTTCTGTAATACATGGTATGGTTCTCAAATATCGAAAACATGCGGAAAGAAACGAAAGCAACTGCAATAGTCCAGCAGACTGTCATTGCCGCCTAGATTAAGACCTGCCTCACATAGCCCATATCACCAGTAACACTGAGACCGTACGACCCTGCAGTTTAATACCAGAACTGCTTCATGGTGCCACAAAGCTGTGTATGCAGTGTTTCAATTTAAGCCAAAAGGTTGTTTAAACATGAACAAAACAACCTCGCTTTACTTTGATTTAATCAGGGTTTGGTTTGGTTTATGGGGGATTAACGTCCCAATGCGACTCAGGCTATGAGAGACGCCGTAGTGAAGGGCTCCGGAAATTTCGACCACCTGGGGTTCTTTAACGTGCACTGACATCGCACAGTACACGGGCCTCTAGAATTTCGCCTCCATCGAAATTCGACCGCCGCGGCCGGGATCGAACCCGCGTCTTTCGGGCCGGCAGCCGAGCGCCGTAACCACTCAGCCACCGCGGCGGCTTAAATCAGGGTTTATTCATTCTATTAAAGGGTTCCATGTCAAATTAAGGTAGGAAGGCAAACATGAAAAACAGCAAGTTACGGAAACAAAAACTGACACTTAAAGAGCACTCTCAAGAACAGCAATGCCTACCATCTAAATATATACATCACAGTCACTGATTCTTAAATATAATCAGTCTGGAAAAGACAGTCTGCACCTTCTCTTTGGAGTTTCCTCGGTTCATCTCCTTAGCAATGTGATGAATTCGGATCTTCAAATAGAGTTGCACAATTTCCTTGCATAAGTTGTGAAGGTGGTTGTCTAATGGGCCGCACTCCAACAGGTGAGGTTCAAATTGTGCAAATCAAGCCCTCTCAATAACTGTGGCAAAATTTTCCACTAGAAGGTGTTCGCATCGCCCATGCCTTAAGTCTTTGTACTGAACTTGCAGCACTCCAAGTCCCTTTTCAGCAGCCTCACAGATCTGCAGGACGTCCTTGGATGGTGCTATAAGCTGAAGGCCTCGCCTTCCAGGGAATGGGGTCCGCGAGCCGTGGTCTCGCCCGACGAGTGACACACCCACAGTCAGTGCCAAAAGACCGGTTTATTCCGGACTAAAACAATGCTTCAAAAGATAGAAAACAGGCGCTGCAACTGAGCACGGCAGAACTAATAAAAAGAGTCGCAAAGACAGTTAAAAAGAACTACACAGAAAATACAGTAAGACGCCGAAAGACCTAGCGGCAGCGATGGGGGCTTGAAACGCTACATGAAACCTGGCTGCTTGTGTAACAGCCACTCATGCCAAAGGGCTGTTCCATCCTTGCAGATGCCACTTCATTCTGTGCTCTTCGTCCTGGTACGGTGCCGCCCCGCCGTCTGTGTACATCCTGCTGGCTTGGGCTGACCGCCGAATCCGTCACCGCGCTCTAGCAACACTCCCCCAGGTATTCTCTCGCGCGCCACTTCGCTGGCCTTATCAAGCATTCCTCGCAGCGATCGCCACATCTGGCGAGCAAATGTTCGGTCATGCGCAGTTGCACTGCCTGCACACGCATCTAGATGACTGGAAGAGAGCGCGCGCATTTAAAATGGCTAAAAAAGGGGCCATAGAGCCCTCCAAAGCACACTACGGCTCTTTGCACGAATGAGGCCGGTCAGCTCACTAGAATGCAGTGCTTCCACATAGTCCTCACATTGTGTTCTAGCAGGAACTTTGGCAGCTACAAATCCTGCAATAAGGGAACAACCGAGTTTGCTACTGCTGACAGGCACTTGGGAAAATCCACACGGTCAGTTTAATCATGCTCATCGTCCAAAGGCTCCAATATCACAGATCTCTGCGATGTTACTGCCACTGGAGGGTCAGCCACATCAGTGGCAGTGGACAGACTGAAAACAGTAACATCTTGGGAGCAATTCCCTGCATTAGATAAGCTCGGTCTGAACAAGACTCTTATATGCAGCTTTCAACTGGCAGGCCGTGGGGTTGTTGTTGAAGCCACCCCTTCCCTGTACATAAACAAAAAGTCTCTTTTGAGACATCTTGTGTGTCTGGAGGTATTTGAGCTTGCCTGTCGAAACAAGTCCTTCAAACAAAGCTGCAACACTCTGCATGCAAATGAGCATGTTAACAAACCATTTTCTTCAGTCCGTCATTCACTAGTTTTCCATTGGCATCTCTCAATTTCCTATTATACTGTTCAGCCTCCTGGAGAAATGACTTCCAAGAAGCTGCATTCTCCTTGTGCATTGCAACCTTATATGAGCGTGCCAGGGGATTTCTTGAGCTTAGTAGGTCAAAGGGACAATCAAACATCAATATGAATTTTGCTGTGGCACGCGCACCTTGGAATTGCAGCAATTTCAGTGTAGACTCACAATAGTCAAGTGCGTCAGTGACTGAAGAACTCAGCGTTAGAACAGCAAGCCGAACCTTCATCTTCTGTTTTTCCCACCAGAGATGAACTCTTGTGGAAAAAACAGAAGATGAAGGTTCGGCTAGCACTTTGTGAGTTTGTTCCCCATGTGGACCCCCTCTTTGTGCTGCAATGCTTCCAAAGCTTCAATATGACACCACCTGACATGTGAACCTTCAAGATCAATGAGGTGACTCACAGATCCCAGGCAGTTTCAAATCAGTTTGACCATATGACATGCATCAAGCATCACAAATCTTTGTTGGAAGGTTCTGTTGGGTACTCGAAACTGGTGCTGAACGTAGATGAATGGTAGCTGCGGTCCGCACCGAGGCACCTTGCCATGGTGAAGTTTGAAGCGGCTCTGTCAAATGCCAGCGAAACATTTTCTACTGCTGCTGATGTGACTCTTGATGGACCCCCTTTCACTAAGTCTACCCTTTCTGGTCCAGAAAGGGACTCAATGAGAAAATATCCAAGAGGGACTTTCGACCTCAATTTCTATGCAACAGCCATAAACACGGAAGCATTGGTTGCCTCTGGGAGGCTGTCATCAGACAGTTCTGTACCAACGACAACGCAGCCAACTACCTTGTTGCTGACCAGCTGGACATGTTTCTTGACGGACGTGTCATCTACCATCAGAGCTGCAAACAATGGCTCGTCCCAGCCTTACAGCACATTTTTTAACAACGCAAACGCTTCAGATGTGAACCCAGGGTCACCATTCACTGCTTTGTACCACTCGCGCAGCGTGAACTGAGCAGGCAAAGCATTGTTGAACTTAAGCTCTTACATATTCATATGCAGCGGGAGAGTAAAAGTGAAGCATTAATGCGAATGCACATAGTTCAGGAGGATAATTGTTGCTTGTCTTCTCATTGGCTCTGCCAAGGAGCTATTGTATGTCAGGAGAAAAGGAGGCTTCAAAAGCCTCAAGGCCTCTCTCTGACAAGAGATTCTTCTCTCTCAGCTCCTTAGTTAGTTAGTTATATTGATTTTAATGGCGCAAAAGCAACTTAGGCTATGATGCGCCAAACACACGGTTAGAGCTTTTGTTAAAGGTTACGCTTTTTATATCTAAAGTTTGTATAAAACATTGGCTTCTCTGAGAAATTTAAAAATACTAGAAAAATCAACCAGTGCTTGATCTCCTAAAAGTAACCTGGGGTGTAGTGGGATGTATTCATTGTACAATGTTGTGAAATATTTTTTCCTCAGTTGTTCCAGTTTTTTGCATACAATTAAAATGTGGTTTACCGTGAGTTCATCGCCACACATTTCGCAGAGAGGTTTGCCTTTTTTTGTCAGTAAGAAGTTGTGAGTAAGGTGTGTGTGTCCAATGCGTAGTCGACACAAAATAACTTCTATGAAACGCTCCTGATGTGTACATGATCTCCATTCTCCCAAAACAGGTTTTATAGAATGTAGCTTGTTGTTTGTTTGTTCGTCCCATGCAATCTGCCACTTATTCCTGAGTTTACTGTGCAGTAATTTAGAAAAATCCCTCTGTGGTATGTTAACTTGTTTTATATGGCCAATTCTAGCTTGTGCTGCGCAAGCATCTGCTCTCTCATTACCTAAAATTCCAACATGACTAGGGACCCAGCAGAATATAATGTTATGTTTTTGCTTTGTAATTTTAACTATGTTATGTATAATTTTTCCTATTATGGGTTCAGCAGCGTTTGTAGAATGCAGCGCTTTTAGCATACTGAGTGATTCGGTATAAATGATGCTATTTTTTATGTTTTGTTTTACTATTTGTTCTACAGCTACAAAGATGGCATAACACTCCGCAGTAAATACCGATGCATACTGTGGCAATCGTATCATTTTTTCATTTGTTCCTTGAATTACTGCACTTCCGACATGACTCTGTTTTTGAGCCATCAGTGTAAAATTCGGTGTAAGTGTCATATTTTTCTTGTAGTGCAAAGAACTCTTGCAGTATGTGCTCGTGTGGTATTTTCTCTTTGTTTAAGTGTGTCAATGTGAAGTCACATACTGAAGGAAGGCTGTACCATGGTGGTAAATTTTCATATTTTTGTGCAATATTCGGCAGGGCATCCAGTACTCCTAACTCTTCACATTTATCTTCAAAGCGCATTATTAGTGGCCGGATGGATTGTGGTTTATTGTTAAATAATCTTTTGGATGGGCACTTGGTAACAATGGGATAGCAGAGATGTTTAGGGAGAGAACGGGTTTTTAGGATGTACGTGCATGTTAGTGCGACTCTTCTATCCTCTAGTGTGGGCTCATTAGCTTCAACGTAAAGACTCTTTACCGGGGATGTTCTATAAGCTCCAGTTGATAGGCGCAAACCAAGATTATGAACAGGGTCCAGTCGTTTTAAGTAGGATGCTCTTGCCGAACCATATACCACACACCCGTAGTCTAGCTTGGAGCGCACCAAAGAGCGATATATTTGCAATAGGCATGCTCTATCGGACCCCCACCGTTTTCGCGAGAGTACCTTTAATACATTGAGGGCTTGGGATGCTTTCTTTTTCAGGTTGTTAATGTGTGACAGAAATCTAAGTTTCTTGTCAAAAGTGACGCCTAAAAATTTATGTTCCTGTTTGACTGGCAGTGTGGTTTGATTCAAGCACAGATTGGGATCGACCTGTAGGCCTCGTCGTAATGAGAATAAAACAGTTACTTATTTTGAGGGGAGAACTTGAATCCATTTTTCTCTGCCCAAGCAGCCAGTTTATTGAGTGTGATTTGTATTTGTCTCTCGCAGGACAGTATGTTGGAAGAAGTGTATGCTATCTGTATGTCGTCTACATAAACTGAATACATTACGGACTTAGGTATTACTTTGGCCAAGGAATTCATTTTTACTATAAAGAGTGTCGTACTTAAAATGCATCCCTGGGGTACGCCGTTCTCTTGGGTGAATGTCGTTGATAGAGTTGCTCCCAGACGGACTCTGAATGTGCGGTTAGTCAGGAAATCGTTCAAGCAGTTCAGCATCCTGCCGCGGATCCCTAGGTCTGCTAGGTCATGGAGGATGCCGAACTTCCACGCGGTATCATATGCCTTCTCCAAATCGAAGAAGACACCGATACAGTGCTGTTTGTGGATGAACGCCTCTCGGATGGTGTTTTCTAGGCGGACAAGGTGATCAGTGGTCGAGCATGCTTTCTTAAATCCACATTGATGTAAATCTAAGAGTCGGCGAGATGCAAGTGTGAAGGTCAGTCTATTGTTTATTATGCTTTCGAAAGATTTAGCGATGCAGCTGGTGAGGGCTATCGGTCTGTAATTGTTAGGACTTGTTGGTTGTTTTCCGGGTTTCAGAAAAGGTACTATTATTGCTTTCTTCCACTCCTCAGGTATATTTCCAGTTGTCCATATTTTGTTAAAGAATTTCAACAATTCCTGCACGGCAGCCTCAGAGAGATGGGCAAGAATTGCGTAATGCACATTATCTGGGCCTGTTGCTGTCTTTTTACCACAAGATAATGCCCTGATCAATTCCTGGAGTGTGATGGGTTGATTGTAGTCCTCGTGTATACCTGCTGCAAATGGAAGTTTTTGTTTTTCTGCTATTGCTTTGTGCTTCTGGAACGTGTTTGTGTAATTGGACGAACTGGAAACTTCAGAAAAATGCTCACCTAGTATGTTGGCCTGTTCTTCTAATGATGTTTGTGTCCCGGGTGTAGTCAATAGAGGAAGTGTGAAAGGGGTATGGTCACTACTGAATCTTCGAACTTTTTCCCACATTTTTTTTTAGGTTACTGAGCTGTTTATAGAGGACACATATTTCTGCCACGAGGATTTCTCGGCAGTTCTCCGAACGAATCGCGCTCTGGCCTTGGCCCTCTTAAAGGCAATCAAGTTCTCCGCTGTGGGATACCGACGCAGAGAGCCCCAAGCTTTATTTTGTTGTTTTTTTTGCCAATGTGCATTCTTGTGTCCACCATACTTTATGTTTTTTGTGTACGAGTCCTGTTGTTTGTGGTATGGCTAGTGTAGCGGCCGATATTAGGCATGTAGTAAATTTTCCATTAATTTCGTCTATGCTGAGATCTTCACAAAATTCTTTTTCTAGTGTGGCACTTGCTGTAAAAAGTGACCAGTCGGCGAGGTGAAGTTTCCAGCGCCGTGGTCTTGTGGGGATGACTGCAGTAGACGATGAGAGGCTGATGATAATAGGTAGGTGATCACTTCCCAGGGGGTCACTTAAAACATCCCATTTAAAATCTGTAAAAAGCGATGGTGATGCGAAAGCTAAATCGAGAAAGCTCATTTTTGCCGAGCTTGGGCAACAATAAGTTGCTTTTCCTGTATTTAAAAGACAGATGTTATTTGAGAGGATAAAATCTTCGATTGTTTGCCCCCTAGAGTCGCAGCGCTCGCTTCCCCAAAAAGGGGAGTGAGCGTTAAAATCCCCAACTACCAGATATGGCTCTGGAAGTTCATCTATCAATTCTTCTAGATCATGGACTGTTAGTGTAAAATGTGGAGGAATGTATACGGAACAGATTGTTAGTGTTTTATAGCTGACGATGCTGACTGCAACCGCCTCAAGTTTTATATTGAGCTTGATTTCTCGAGCAGGGACGCCGCTTTGGACGACAATTGCGACGCCTCCTGAGAGTCGATTTGCCTGCTCGCGATCGCGTCTAAAAGTTTGATAATGTTTCAGGATATGTACATGTTGTGGACCAAGATTGGTCTCCTGGAGACATAAGACTATGGGTAACATTGACCCTAAAATATTTGTTATGTCACTATAATTCCGCATAAGTCCTCTACAATTCCATTGAATTAAAAAAGCCATGCTTGTGTTTTTAAAAGAAAATGAAAGGAGATTTACTTATGAGGTGGGCCCGTTATGAGGGGCCTGTCTTTTTTTCGCTCAAGAGAGCTGTTCCGCCGCTGTAATGGAGGCGGAGTGGGTGTTGTATCCATCACCTCAACAGAGGTGCTGGAGGACCGCGCAGCCGCGGTTGTGTTAGTTTCAGGCCTCTCCCGACGGGGGGAGGTCCTGCGGGATGCCGACCCATGGACCGGCGGTCCCTGCTTTGGCAGTGACAGGGCAGCTTTCGCTGACCCTGCCTGGGGCGTGGATGGCCCTGCCATAGGCTCGGTGGGAGCGGCCTTGGCAGGTACCGGAGTGCTGTGCGGTGCTACGCCCCTGCGCACCACATCAGCGAAGTTTTGTTTTGCTGTGAAGGAGAATGTGTTTGTAAGCGCAAAACGCCTTCTCGCTTCTTTAAAAGAAATGTTTTCTTTGGTCTTTATGGTGATAATTTCTTTTTCTTTCTTCCAGGACGGACACGCCCTGGAGTATGCAGCATGTTCTCCTTCACAGTTTGGACAGCACAGGGCTGCGTCACATACATCAGACTGGTGATCCTTAGAGGCACATTTTGCGCAAGTTTTACGACCGCGGCAGCTCTGTGAGCCATGGCCGAACCTTTGGCAGTTGAAACACCTGCGAGGGTTTGGTATGTATGGTCGTACATTGATTTTCAAATATCCCACGTCGATTGTGTCGGGCAGGGTGCTGGTGTTGAACGTCAGGATCATGTGTTTTGTCTATTTCCTTGTTGTCCTTCCGGATTTTGATTCGGTGGACATCTATGACGTCTTGGTCGATGAGCCCTTTGAGCATTTTTTTTTCAGTTATGTGAAGGAAATCATTTTCCGATATTACGCCTCGGACAGTGTTTAGTGAGCGATGAGGAGTCACGGAGACCGGGATTTCCCCTATGGACGTTAGGTTGGAGAGCTTAGAATGTTGGACATTGTCACACAGTTCGAGCAGTAAGTCGCCGCTGGCCATTTTTGACAGCTTATAACCAATGCCTAGGGTTTCAGTCAAGCACTTTGACACAAGGAAGGGGGATATTATTCTTGCCTGTTTATCTTGTTGTTCACTGTGGATCATATGGTATTTGGGGAAAGTTACTTTTCTTTTTTGAAAGAAGTTGTCTGCCTCGTTCCGCCCTCTTTTGAGAGAGCGATCAGGTTTTGAAAGTTGGGGAGCCATAAAAAAACTTTGTTTTTCGGTCATGGTGCCGGCCACCCACCACGGAGTCCAACAAGGGGACGGGACAGGAACTTGATAGCAAGTCCTGCCCACGCCAGCTGTACACCTCAACTATAACCAAATATGACGCAACTCAGGGTAGTTGGTCACACAAGGTCTCTCAGCTCCTTGACCAATTCGCAGGAACTATTGCACTGCACCGCTAGTCTTCGTTTTGTCTGGTGCAATGTCTTGACCTTTTTTCTCAGTTGGTTGACCTGTCCCTCTGCATCTTTGGCTTTTTGCCGACACCAATCCCAGCTTGGCGAACTCACTTCAACTGTAGACTCATGATCCACTCATTTTGTAGGTCCTTCGGGCTCCACCGGCTCCTCGCCCATCTCGGGACTTATTGCGGGCACCGTCCGACACTTGGGGGGTCACGCTTTCTCTTTTGCTGTAAGGAAAGCATACGAGTCAGTGAAAGCTTGTGGATTTCAAGCACCTGTTACATACAGAGCCGTAAAGTTATAGCAAAGTAAACATGAAATCCGATTGTCAAGAGAGACCAAACCTGAGAGGAAGGAAAAAACACAGAGACAATAGAGCGTTTGCGTTCTTTCCTTACTAGTGACCCTCTTTGCACTGCGATACTCACGTAGCCATGCAGTGCTGGAGAGCCAGCATCAACAACTTTAGAAACACTGATCCTGTACCAGTGCGTTTTTAAAGAAGCTTAAAAGCAAGTCATCTCCACTAACCATAGGCAACGTACTACATGAGGCCACGTTTGTACTCACAGGCTTTTGGGGATGCGGTGAGAATGCTGGAAAGATGCTAGGAACGCTGCCAGGTCACAGTCTGGTTGTTTTCCCGGTCCTGTCGAAGCACCGAGGCTCAAAATGCGTTGAACAAACACGGCCACCATCCTTGAGCACCCAGCCATCCCGCCGTACCACACTCTCTCACGCACCATGCAAACCAGGATCCTGTTACGAAACCTATTACATGGAAACATGATAGCATAGCTTGGTATGTGCTCCATTCCGCTAAAATAAAGTGCTTAAAAAGCGCTCTGTAATCTGCACAGTTGTGTTCGTGCACAAGCAGTATGGTGTCGGGAGCGACCAGGTGCAAGCGACCAAGGCTAGTACACTGCTACGCAAATACAAATTAGACGTTATTCCCGGCACCTTGACGCGATTCGTACATCCTAATGCGACTCACAACCCCACCATTGACAATGCAGTCGCTTGCTGTCCGTTGAAGAAACAGTGCACTAGCACAACCGCAACAAAACACCACGGAGCCACTAAGCTACATGGTGGATGCAACACGTTTTGCCTGTTTTCTCCCCCTGGCAACATGGCACTGTGGTAGGAAGTCCACATTTACTGGACGTCCCGGTAGCCACGGCTGGTGAGCCGGCGGAGCGGGTTGACGTGGCTGGCTGGCCGGGCTGGTTGAATGAGAGCGTTCTCTGATGCGCAAGGCAGATCTTCTTCATCAGCGCCGCACCAGTGAGTGCCGGCTTCACTTTTCGAGCGCCCCCTCCACTCGTTTTAATAAAACCTCTTTGGTGGGTGTACAGTACCTCTGTGTGAAAAAACAAAGCAGTGCACCTTTTCTTTCTCTTCTTCATTACTTCGCGCCCTTGACAATGAGTCAACAGACAAGACAAGCCGTTGCCATTAGATAAATGATCTCTAGGCTCTTGCAATTGCCTGTTACGGCATCGCCCAGTCAGGACGATGTACCGAGCTCCGCTGGATAGTCTCCCTCGAGAGTCAGCATTCGTCCTGTGTTCACCTTTCATCATGTCCGTCTGTTTTGCCAGTTTTTTTTTCAGTATGAACCCTTGCCAACTCGCCCAACTCAGCATTCTGATTGGTTTACACAGCGCTTTGGAATGCTGGACTGTAATGTGCTAATCGAACATTCTCAAACGCTATATTGCCCATTCCCTGCAACAACTACCATTATTTCCGGTACATAGTCCACACCTGGCCATTTGATGCTTTATTTGGCGATATTGAAAAAAATGTTGTATAGCCCGCACCTACAGACAGGCCACAAAGCCCAAAATTTTAACTTTTAAGGGGGGAAGCTGGTCTTAGAAAAAAAAAATTTTATTAATGAAGTCACAATTATGAAATCTTCAGGGAACATGTATTTTTGCATGCTGATTCCAAATATGGAATTTAATTTAATGTACAACAAGTCCTTGTGGACTTGATGTAATATGTAACTTTTTGTGGAGAGCTTTAACGAAATTTTGCTGCAGGGAACTTGCTAGAATGTATGCCGTCTGCTTGTCTTGACAACAAGCTATGCAATAAGGTTAAAATTATTATCCTGCCTATCAAAGAAGTTGAGTTACAGGGTTTTGAATTTCATACTTCACAAACGGGAAGAAAAATTTGTCTTCCTGTTCCTGAAGTGACAACTTCAAAATTCTATAACTCAGCTTCTATGACAGGCAGGATGAGAACTTCAGCTTTATTGCATAGCTTAATGTCAAGAGAAACCAATGGCATGCATTTTAGAAAGTTCCCTGCAGCAGGATTTCTTGAAAGCTCTCCACAAAAAGTTACATAACATATTGTATAAGTGCTCAAAAAATTGATGCACATGAAATTAAATTCCATATTTGGAATCAGCACGTAAAAATACCTGTTCCCTGAAGATTTCGTAATTGTGACTTCATTAATAAAAATTTTTTTCTAGGACCCTCTTCCCCCCTTAAACATAATAGCCGACGAGCTTTATTTCGAAATTCAGGATACTTTTTCCGTGAAAAGAAAAACACTGTAATGTTGCAAGCTAACCGCCGTTAACCTTTCAGATAAATACAGCACATCACAGCTGCATGGGATTTAAACCCACAACCTCGGCACGTCTGGTGCAATGATCTCTTATTGAACTAAGAGCACCGCATAGGACATGCAGTGGTTGTGGCTTCGGATCCCATCTGCAGCGAACTGTAATTTCATTTCACTGCATATAATAAATATGATTAGTGCCCTTTAATCAAAGAAAGAGTTAGGTTAACCGTGCTTTTTTCTGCCTAGTGGTCTGTCACCCTCCTGATCCATATGTTTACAATGTCCGCGTGTATACCGTGGCGTATGGCTACAGATGGAATGGCGAACTTATTCGGCAGATGCAGAAGCATGACAAATGCAAGTGCATAGGCTCTCAAACCTTTGCCCAGATGCAAAACAAATTATTGTCAAAGGAATGAAAAATAAGAAGCACTTTATTAAAAATACAAAATATACATTCATAATGTATGAACAATGTAATGGAAAAGTTATTTCTGCCAAAAAATTATATATTGCTACGTCTGTCGTTTGTGCCAGGATGATTCTTTGTAACCGTATTGATTGGACAATTTTTTTTCTTTGAGCGTGCCAAAAAGCACTTCAACCGCTTGGAGATAACCCCAGGTGAGATTTGAACTTGAGGTCTAAGGAGTTTTTGCACCAAAATAAGAGTCTGCAAAAAATGCATGCATGTAGCTCAGGTTTTTCAGGTAGTACACCAGAAGGCATACAATGACGGCCCACTCAATGTTCTTGTTTTTCAAAGCGATGACCTCAGCTTGGGTGCCTCCATATATCCAAGACTGGTTCTTGTATGTATACACATGAGGCATAATAACTTGTACTGCTGTAGGTAGTGCAGTCTGTAAGTAGAATTGCGAAAGACCCAAGATAATCAGATTACTAAATCTAGTGAATGCAGTGGTCTTCTCTGTGTTTTCTTTGCACTGTGCTTATGCTCTCCTTATCCCTTAATGAGAAAGAGATATCTTTTCTAGATTGGGAGAAAAAAGTCATTCACTCGTTTTTTTTTTTCCAACCAAAGATGTTTTTCATGATTTGCACTTTTACAAGCATCTGCAGATTTCATGCAGGCAGGGTTCAGAGCAAAATTATTCAAGTTTTCACAGACTTTCATGGCATTGTGCAAATTTTTTCAAGGACAAACGAATCGGGCAGCTTATGAAAGCAGCATTCTTCAGAGCACAAATGTACCCTTCAGTGCACATGAAATTTCTACCACAGAAAATGCTCAGCTTAAACAAATGTGCCTTTTAGTCTAGGCAGTCATGAAAGTTCCAGTTCTTTTCTTTTAAGCTCACCAGGGACATTGTAAAAGCCTTGTGCCTTTTTCTAAGCAGTCTTTCAAAGACAGTCGGACCTTATTGCTGTGCAAAATGTTGAAAGCATTAAAAGGATGCACATAGCAGGAGACACGGACAAGCGCTCATCCGTGTCTCCTGCCGTGTACGCTCTTTTTACGCTTTCAGCTCTTTCCATTGTGATACACCATCTCGCCCCTCTATGAGGCTGAGGCGCTAACAAATTATTAGTGTTATTAGTGCAGTCGGAGAAATCACTAGAGAACTGCAGGCATTTGTATGCATTATTAATGATAGGGTGTTGTCAGGTAGATCAGCTATTCTTAATCTCATCACAAAAAGGGAGAAATATCATCACTACCCCAAACTTATGGATTAACTATTTGAGCAATTTATTGGTTAGTGGCTTGCAGAAGCAGCTGGAAAAGCAGCAACAATCATGACAAAACGTAGCTGATCAAGATGTTCATACAATAATGTCTCCTCACATGTGTCTAACAAATGGCCGAAAATGACCGGCTACGAATAATTCATACAAAGACGAAATACATGCATACACACACATGAACTCATTTCCGATGCTGAGATGCTCAGAGGTGGAATCAGTCACTGTAGCACAGATTAAATTCTCTGCTGCAAAAGTGCCTGTGGAATTATTCAGAGCATCAGTATTTTTGTGTAAAAGAAACAATTCAGCGAGTGCAAGACCTCTTTCGTGGCTGCTTCCTTCAACACACCATAAATTCATGGCTTTTCAAGGGCAACAGAGAAATTCCAGGACTATCAAGGTCCTTGGAAGCATAATTTCCATATCCAAGGGTTTTCAAGAATCCACATAAACCCTGCATTTGTAAAACAACTTGCACCTATCAGCAAGATACATACTTATGTGTAATTGATGTGTGCAGAAGAACTTCAAGTCAGTCTTTATGCTATTATTTTTGCTGATGTCTATTTTTCACACTGCATTTCATACATGAAGACTTATAAACATGCTCAGTTGGGTCCTCTTATTGAATACAGTATGCAGAGAGAAGACAGAATCTTAACTTAGCTCTGTAATCAAAAAGTGATCCAAGGAACCTTGCAAATGACGTGAAATCTGCACCAGTGAGGTGTCCTGGCCTTGTTGCTCCGAGAAAACTTGTGCAGCTTTCTTAAGCCTCACTTCCAGTTCATCCACTGTGCTTTCAAAATGCAGTTGTGCCTCAGCACAAAGCTGTCTAGAACTAAAAAAAAACAGAAAAAAAGTGGCTTACTTCACTTCAGTGTATAGCTGTCTGGGAAATGGTTCCGGAACAAAGTCACGTGGCTAAACCTGCGTTACTTTTTTAAAGCTTGACAGCAGAAAATACTGTGATGTATGCTTCCCTCAATACAAAATGACAAAATCAATATTTCCATGCCTGGATTTTTAAATTTACTCTGCACCACTGCTGAGAAGCAGATGCTTTACTGAGAACTTTTCCACAATTTAGGCTTATATAAAATAATTTTATGCTTACGATATCGTCTCCCAAGAAATAACTTCGCAAAGGGTAACATAGTGCTGGCAGTGGTCTTGGAAGGTCACTTTCAGGAGGCACATAACCCTCTCAGTGTTGTAGGTCACGCCGCTTAAGGTGTCCGAAGCCAATAACTAAAGCATAAAAACAAAGACATATAAGACATTTTATATTTATTATATTATATTTATATTTACAAAAACAAAGACATTTTATGCCTCTCCGGCATAAAATGTAAACGTAACTTGTCTGGACTTGTCATATTTGAAATTCAAAATTTTCAGCCCACCTGTAACTCTGCCACCACCACCTCCTTTGTGCCCTCCAGGCTAGGTTCTTCAACAGGAATATTTTTTTTTTTGGTGGTGCCACTACATGTCGCTGAAGCAGTAGTCTATGTATGAAGACACTGCACAATACATTTAAAAGATGAGCACAAAACATCAATAACAATACGGTGCAACCTAATTCAGTATATAGTCACTTAAACACATGCAATAAAATGTACTATGTGCATCAAAATTTGGTCAGGAGCAAAATCATTCCTTGTTGTCTCCTCTCATTGTCTTAAAATGTTTACATCTTTTAGTTTCAGCACAGACATTTCTGTCATTGATTTTAAACGAAGGTTTCTTGTACGGTTTTAACCCATCTTATATCACATTTTCTGGTTTGACCACTCCATCTAATTTCCTTTTTTTTCTTGTTACTTTCACTTCATGTCCAGGACAATGCGTTCATCAATAGACTTAAGTATTTGCCCAGAAATGCCTCGTTGTAAACCTGCACAATGTGCAGACATGCTTGCTGACCTAGCTGTTCTTGGTGGATCGGTGCATTGGTTTGAGACTGCTTGTGTAGAAGTCACTCCGTGTGCATCCTGCACTGGGGCTATAATTAAGGCATATAATTTGTATAATTTAGAGCCTGCATCTGCCATTTCTAAATACAACTACATTGATAAGAAGTGGTAAATAGAAATGAAAATACTATTAAAAAACTAAATGTTTTTGCATTCCTGAGAAAGATCAATTAAAATGAACACATATGTAAGATTAGCTCACTGTTAGATTAAGCAGATGAGCATATACTGAGAAAATGCTACTAGTAATATTAAGCACAGCTCTGAAAATGTCAGAGCAACTATCTCCCTTTCATAATTCTTTACCTTGATGGGAACAACTTTCTGGCTCTTGTCTGCCTTCTGTGATGTCTTCGCATTGAACTGGGCTTTCTTCACTTGTACAAGGCCAGGTGTCTGCATAAAATAAAAATTTTATGCCTTCTTAGTTTACAACTTTACTACAACTACTATACTGATAGAACAGTGATCAACCATTTATCAATTAGGTATTCTAGTCAGAATTTCCATCATGCAACGAAAACACTAAATATGCATTCTGTCCAATCTTCAAGGATGCAAGGGTCCATCTGGTTTAAGGAGAAAAAGTTCATGAGCTTGAATTGCACTGTAATGGCTGGTTCAAATCCTGCAGCACTAGATTGTCGAGGTACTGCACTTCTATTCACCTGCAGCATTAAAGGTGTCATAGCAGTGACAACAATTTTATTTGAATGTTTCCTGTTCAAAAGGCAGAAAATTTCAGCATTTATCACCTGTGCAATGAACACAATCCTGCGAAAAAAAAATATGGCAGTCAGTAGCATAACCACTCTCTTTTATCTGGGAAAAAATAACTAAGACACCAGCCTTCAAACAGGTCAAAAGAACCCAAGCTTAATTACATTCATTGCAAATATTTATTAAAAAGTTCTCAAGGTTTTCACTTGATTTTACCTGTTTTTTTTGTTTACTTGATAACTAAGACACCAGCCTTCAAACAGGTCAAAAGAACCCAAGCTTAATTACATTCATCACAAACGTTTATTAAAAAAGTTCTCAAGGTTTTCACTTGATTTTACCTGTTTTTTTGGCTTTACTTGATCATGTGTGGCATGATCAGTTATAGCTGCACATCGATTTTAGTGCAAATTGGCCGAGGTAAAATTTTTGGAAGTGGCTCGTACCAAAGTTTGGAAATGGCCAGGGCCTAATTTGGAGGTCACCATCGTGTTGAGTGCGGTCAATTATGGGTGAGCATTGATTCTGCTGAAAATCAGTCAAGAAAAAATTCCAGGGGTGGGTGGCCCAAAATTTTGGGGGGTGGGCTGGGCGAAATTCAGAGGACATCATCTTGTTGGACGTGGTCAATTATGGGTGGACATTGATTTTGGTCCAAATCAGCCAAGGTCAAATGTTCGAAGTGGGTGGGCCAAATAGTGGGAGTGGCCGGGGCCAAATTCGGAGGCCACTATCATGTTGGGCGCAGTTCATTTTATGGCTGGACATAGATTTTGGTCCAAATCAACCAAGGTCAAATTTCCCAGGTGGGTGGGGAAAATTATTGGGGGTGGCCCACCCCAATTTTGAGGTCACTATTGTGTTGGGCGAGGCAAATTATGGCCTGACATGGATTTTGGTCCAAATCAGCCAAGGTCAAATTTGAGGTGTAGGTTGGCCATATTTGAAGGCCACCATCATGTTGGGCAGGGCCAAATTCAGGGTCAGCTAGACCAGATACGGAGGCATCTATGTTGTTATGCTTTTTCTAAACCAACATGACGCCACTGTTGCTAGGTGTCGTGCAAAACAAGACCGGTCAAGACTCTTTGTCAGTGTTGGTGAGCGTATGGGTGCTTTTGCACTAATGACCTTTGTGGTCATGGTGTAGGAGCTTAAAACCAAAACAGTTAAGAAAGAAGGGGTAACCTGCTGAACTTATAAGCAATTCAGACATCGATAGGCATCACAACTAAAACTCAAGATAAGCTGTTATCACTGGTCCAGGATGTAACATTTATAGTTACAAGTGTCTTTCCGCAAAATCCACACTGATGAGTATTACAACTGAGTTTATACTGCGGGCAGAAAGACAGCTGATTCACCTTTGGAACATCCAGGCTGAGAGCTTGACAGCACAGATGAAAATGCATTACTCTGCTGCTCAGTGTCTTGCATAATTGTGCCTGCAGAAAAACAAAACACCATGCTACACCTTCTCTTCGAAATAGAAAACTTCTGTGGATATGAATGACACACACCGTGGCCTCCATGGGCTTAAGTATCTTGTGAAAGCATGCTCTCATCAGCCCGAGCCTCGAAGTTCCCAGGTACACATTCTGTTGAATTCTACGGTTCTTGCCATGCGTAAAGAGAGACCATTTTAAAGATGTACAGCCAAACAAAAAATATTAAGATTCTATCTGGACGTATTTTATTTTCATCATGATGTGTTACTTCGTCATCTAGATTATTCAATTTGACGCTGTGTATCATAGCTTAATTTCCAACACGTAGGCCCGTGTGTTTCGCGCCAGTATAACACCTAAGCAAGGAGTACAATAAAGACGCAGTAGAGGGTCATTCACATTGAGCGTGAACAAGGCTCCGTGTGGCTGCGCACGTGCGGAGCACCATTGCGACCAAGCCGGTAGCAAATTCATGCAAAGGGGCAGATGACACGAAGCATCACGTCGAGGTCCTTTTTCCTCAGTGCGCCACTCTGCATTGATTCATGAACGGCTGTGATTCAACGGCATTCCGCAGGTTTGTGGCCACGCGGAGCAATCTACCCGCTAAGTGACACTGACACTGAGCAGAAGCCACAGAGTTTTTTTTTTCACACCGGTAACAAGCAGCTGACACGTGCGCGCAGTCAGTGCTACTGTGCTTCGGTGAGCCGCATGCATCTGAAGTGTCCCTTTTGTTTCGTTCTCGTGGACTCGGCTGTCAGGTGAAGGGGCATACTGCTAAATGTCGATCAGTTTGAGCATATTTTCCCTACTGCGCTCACGGAAACGCGTGAAGGGCAAGGCGGATGCGTCGAGCGCGGGGCGCAATACACATGAGCCGCAGAGAGAAAAACTTCCATCCCATGTCAGGGGCGAGCCCATGACTGCGGTGTCAATAACAGTCTGCTGGTGGCCGACGCTTTTAGCGCAAACAGCACTGCAAACATCACATTAGTCGAAACATGTTGCGTAAAACTGCTTTCTTGAGAGCGTGTCAATATTTTGCGACAGAAGCAATGCGCGCCCATGAAATCAAAACGTGTAATACTTGGGCGTGGGATAAGCCTGTCAATATCAGCGAAAACAAAATACAACACAAAACAGTTAAAATTTTGCAATGTCTTGCTTCTAGGACACTTATTTTTCTTATAAGAGAGGCAACTTTGCTTTTGAAGGCAGAAAATTTTGAGAACAGACAACTGCTGCAAAACGAAACTATATACTCGCCGAGATCGACAATCCTGCTGTGGGTGCTGAGGCTGTGGTCGCAGTAGTCGCAGTAGTCGCATCGAAGTCTGTCCTCGGCCATGTCGACGGTACACACCACCATCTACTGTTTGCACTCACACTGCTGTTCATTGCAGCGGCCGCATAATATTCCGCAAATGTCTTTCTGCCTGACAGGCATCGCAAACGCATACCACACACGCACCACATGCACGCCTTCAAGCAGGGTGACAAGCAGCACTGCAGCGCCGCTTGTATCGTTCATAAGAAACACCCAGATAGCTACAAAGTTGATTACACCTAACAGCAAGCATTATAAAGCTTTTTATACTTTAAATTACTACAATTTGTAGCTTACAATTGCTGAAAGATTCAGGATTGTGTTTGACTGCCATAAAAATGCCGACCTAGCCACCTAAGTCGCTCATCCCGAAGCAAGCCATTCCAATCCAATGTGCTAGCGCGCGCTATTTGAACTCAACCTCCTTTTTCGATCCTTCTCGCCGAATGTGGCAACCTCCCAAAGGCATAAACGTATACATATATGTATACGGCACGCACTCGATCAGATATATAGGTTAAGGCTAAAGGTATACACGAACCACATACCTTTAAATTTCGGTTGTGACCTCTGTAAAGGAGTGTGTAAACGTTTAAACCTTGCAAAGAAGGAAAACATAAAAACGTTAAGCCGTGCAACCTCTAAAATAAAGGTTAAAACCCTGATAAAGATATACATAAAGGTTACGCGATTAAGAGTGTAAGCCAGCTCTCAGACTATCCTTATCATCTTCTTATACCGGCCCACGGCCGATCCCGATAGTAGTGGAAGTAGCACATCAATCCGTATACGCACACAGCGCAAACAATAAAATCACTGGCACGGTCAAATACACCTCACACAAAAATGCCGCAACAAAGCATCGTCATGATCAAACAGCATCGTCAGTACAATTAAAAATAGAAATGAAACGACTGAACGCATGTCTGGCATGCAAAGGCTGATACCCTCGATGCCGCATACTTGCAGGAAGGTGTATATTATTAAGTAAGTATACACGCATGATAGCCCCTCTATCATTGTATTTTGCGAAAAGAACAGTGCCGTATAACAATGAGAAGGCACAGTCTTTAATCATAATGGGATGGCATTTTGGCCTAATCAGGGGAAAAGCTCAAGGGAAAATGGTTTATGGGGGTTGAACGTCCCAAAGCGAATACGGCTATGAGGGACGCCGTAGTGAAGGGCTCGGAAATTTCGACCACCTGGGTTTCTTTAACGAGCACTGGCATCGCCATTGTCATTCGACCGCCGTAGCCGGGATCCAACCCACGTCTTTCGGGTCAGCAGCCGAGCGCCATAACCACTGAGCCACCGCGGCGGCTGGCCAAGGTAAGAGTTCAAAGTGCTGGTTGCATCCTACCGAAAAGGTCAGCTTCGCGGGCAAGTCACAGGGAGCGCAGTACATATACGCGCGTCGGCCCCCCGTGGGCGGTGTCGTGCATTAAACAAAGCAACTCAGCGGCCCTTGTTTCGTGCGTTTTGGCTCCAAACCGGTGCAATCCGAATCCCACAGCAGGTGCCGGCTTGTTGGCGGTGTTCTGCTGTCGCAAGTCCAGAACGAAACTGGCTCTCGTCCGCCGTCACAAACTCGCACTCTTCCATTTTACGTATAAGCGCGTCATCTGGCGAGGGCATCTGCACGCCTCGCAAATAAGCACCTGGGTCACAAAGGGCAAAGCAAATGCGTGTGTTCGGGGACCGATTTTTGCAATCGCTGCTTGCCTTCCTCCCCAAGGGGACACTGAAGAAAAGTGAAAGCAATTATTCTAATTAGTAAAAGTTGATTCTTTGGCTTTTTCTGGCTTGGACGTTTGTCCGGATGCAAGAGACGCACTTATCGCCGACAAAAATGGATTTAAATATCCCCCTCCCCCCCGCCATTCGATTCAAACTCGTGACGTCGCTACCGAAAAGGACTGGTTGCCTCTGTTTTGAACTGAATGGCAGTGTAGCATTGCCTTTGGGATCTGCGCCCCAAAATCGGTGTCGACAAACGCATTTTACTTGGGAAGTTGGCCGCTGATAGCAAAACCTCAATTTCGTTTTTTTTTTGCATTTTTCTAGCTGATAAAATCTCCGTTTTTGGTGACAATTGGTTTTTTGTCGTTAGAAGGAAGTAATCAATCGATAGAGATAGACTTCAATTTGCCCTCAGTGTCCGTTTAAGTGTTGCAGGATGAACCTTTATCTGTAAAACGTGCAGCCTTTGTGAATTTCCTTTCGTCGTATATATCGGCTGGCAATAGTTCACTCGTAAGAAAAAAAAAAGCTTATTGTAAATACATAGTGTGCACAATCTGCAAAACACGTTGTGTATTGTAAATATACAACGTTGCTTCATTACAAGGGGAGTTAAGACTGCGCGAATAGCACATAAGGAAAAAAAACGAATATGACACCAGGGGCTCAGTGTTCGTTTCTTGGCCTCTTGTCCTATTAGCGCAGTTGTAGGTACACCCTCGTAATGAGCCAACCAGCCCTCAAGAATTTTCTTTTGGTATTCTTGCGTGGTTATGGCACTCAGCTAACTGTTCAGAAAAGCTTACTGGAAGCAAGACCCCCAACCAGGAAGACAAAAAAAAAGGGGGGGGTGGGGGGTCCAATCCGAAGCAAAAGAAGAGGGGGCGGGGAGGGAGAGAAATTTTATTTCCCAAGTAGGGGAGGGGATGAGGGGGTAGACTGTGCAACTGGGTGGCTCCTCTGGTCCAAAGCTCCACTGGCTTTTGCTGACTCGCTTACGATCAGGATGAGCTGAAGCTCTGTGTCCGGGTTTCCCATGGTCAGCGCAGTCTCCCAATGCTCGTATGTGTTCTCGGTTTTTGTAAGGTGTTGATGTTTGGCCCTCATCCCCGTGATAAGTGGAAGAAAGTAGGGCAAGCTCTACACCATGGGTATGTGCCTCGTTAGTTTGTTGGTTGGATATTGTATCTTAGGAACAAGTTCGGGTACGGGTTGGTATTAGTCGCCAGTGCATGGCCTCTGAGGTGTTCGTATTGTGGGGGAGGTAATTTACGTCGCTCTAGCCTCTGGTTATGAAGACGCGAAGGACCCCTTCAGCTGCCGTGGTAGATCCCAGCGATTCCGCGGTGTAGCTCATTCGCCCGTCGAACGCCTTCTGGCAGAGTTCGCATGCTTTGATTCTCAACGTACACCTCGCAATCCACGATAAAGTCTCGCTTTAATTACCTCAGTTCCGAGGACTGGCATTGTAGGCCCACCACAGGTACACTTACCGCATAACAGCCCCCCCCCCCCTTGATATGCCCCTTATCCATACTTCTGCAAACAATCTGGGGTGTGCGCACGACTTTTCGCGTGTGCATTGCTTTATCTTTAGCCAAGGCGCAAGCTCGTCAAATGTAAGCTAGCACTACGTCCCGCTTTTCCGCGGTTGTTCCCAGGGCTCGCGCGTTTACCGATTGGATGATGCACACTCGGTTGCACTCAACTATCAATCCTCAGTCACCAAGTAGCACAGTTCAGTCCATTCTGGTTTATAGCGTGTTGAAAGCAAATGCTATAGCGATGAGACATGCGCATGCAACTCAACAGCCAATGTATTTTCATTCCTAGTAAAAAAACAACAACAAAAAACAAGTTTCTGCCGGCTGATGAGGGGGTTGTTCGCTGAAGTCGCCTTCTGTCTCGTCCACCGTAATGTCGTGCACCATCTACGGGTCTCCTAGCGCGAACTCTCCGATGTTCTCGCCAGATTCCAAGTCGTGCAGTGTCTGCAGCATCTTCATCCTGGCCATGTATCGTTCGCGGGGCAGAAGTCTCTTGAGGCGCGCCGCCAGGCTTAGGCAGAAGAGCTCCTCGGGGTCCGAGAAGAGCGCCTGCGCCGCCGCGCCCCCCGCCGCCAGGCGATGCGGCATCACGCGAGTCGGCCGCATGGCCAGAGCCCAGGGTTGAGCTGGTGCTGCTGCCGCAGCCACCACAGCCGCTGACTCGCGTACTTCGGCGTCTTCGTCGGGCTGCTCTCGTTTGACTTCGACCTCGGCCGAAGAAGCCGCCGGGGCCGCCCCGTTCAGCGTCGAGCGCCTCCTGCGAGGAAGAGTCGTTGCAGCGAGGGTGTAGCACGCACTCAAACTCGGGCTGGCAGAGTGCGGTGTTAAAGTGGCTTTTACCCCGTAATCGCTAACGTCCGAGTTCGCCCGCTGGCCAGTCTAACTGGCTTCCGCCAGCCGCCCGCAGCGCATGCGCATTGTTTGCAGCGCTGTACATTGTGCTGAGACGCCCCATGAAAAGCAATCCAGGTTCATAATAAACTGCACGTAATAAACTGCACAAAAGGAAACCTGCCCCCAGTATATGCCCAGGGACTTCGCTCTTCAACGCAACGAAAAAAAGTCGCCGTTCAGCACCTAGCCTAAACCCCCTCTCCTTCCGCGACACAGCTGTCGTTCTTTTCACCCCCCCCCCTCCCTTCCATACTTAAATGACGCTAGCTACTGCCCTCAGTCACCCCTGATAAAGGAGCCGAGTGGGCTTCGAAACGTTGGGTTAAAGTTAAAGTTTTGGTTGGAGATGTGCAGTTTGTTATAAGTCTTCAAACCCAACCAGACAGGCAAATCTGTCAAAATGTTTAGTTTTAAATCCAGGTTCAGAACACTTAGGAAAAAAGTTAACTACCTACATCTCATATCTCCTCCTGTAAGCTCGCGTGCCGAGCGAATGTTTTTTTTTTTTGTAGCGGGAACTACGCTAGGCTACAAGTCGAGCATATCGCGGTACAGGTAAGGCGCCAGTTGTGCGCATGCGCCTTTATGGTACATGCGGGAGTCCAGTGAACACAACACAACATACAGTGAACACAACAAGCTCAACCAGGGAAGAGTACCTCTCGCTACGTATATCCTGGCACAGCCGAGCTAAGCCACTACCAATTTTTATTTATGGTTTTCATTTTTCGATTTAACGTGCCGCCGATGGTGGCGACTCTTCCACTTCGTCGTCACCATCGGCGCAGACCTGTCCACTGCAAGGCAAAGACCTCTTCCATTCATCTGCAATCAACCGTGCAGCCACGCTATGTCCCCGCAATGTTCCTGACCTCATCTGGCCACCGGACTACTACTCGCCGCCCATTGTTTACTTCCTCATGTAACAACTCTGTTTGTCCTCCACGTTACATGTCCTGCCCACGTCCATATCCCTTGTAAGAATCACGGAGGACTGCATTTATTAACATAGCCATGGTGCACGAGCGGAGGCTTACGGTTCGCGGCCTGATTTTAGCGGAATCTCTAAGGAAACCCCCTCACAGTGTCATTTCCATTAAAAAAAGAAGGCTCCAACTCGAATCCTGGCACATCCAAACTGCCCCGAACAACATCAACCGCACAACAGGAAACCTCCCCCCAGTATATGCACAGGGACTTGGCTCTGCAGCCTAAAGAAGAAAAGTCTTGACCGCCTGCCCCCGGTGCGATAACGTGACTCACAGTCAACCTCCTCCTGCCCCCACGCCTTTCGCATCACAGCTTTAGTTTTGATCTCCTCCCCTCCATACATACTAAGAGACGCCAGCTAGTGCCCCCAGTCACCCCCGATGAAGGAGCCGAGCCGGCCTCGAAATGTTGGGTTTCAAATTAGAGTTTTTGGCTGGAGAAGTGCAGAGTTTATAATAGGTCATTTCCATTCAGCGTCTGCCCACTTCTTTGCTTTTATTAAAAACAAAGGATGAAAAAGATTCCACTACAAAATATGCCGCCATATCCTGTGATCGCGACAGACGCAAGACAGTGCTGAATGGAGTTAAAGCGGGCATACGACGACGTGTACTATCGGGTGCACGAGTGTCCAGCGCACGCCAGCGCCGGCTCATGTGGGCATTGGCACTGCGTCACTTGGACACACTGGTGTCGACACCGCGCATGACGCGTCCATTCGTGGTGGAAAGAGTGGTTGCCCTTGATCCCGAAGCAAGAAACGTTACTTATCTGATGGCGTACGCTCTTTGTGACGCATTATCAGAATAGCCACACACGCTGCGAGGCGGGCTGGCTTGACGGCTACTCTTCGTCAACATCGCTCATCGGAGCAGGCAAAAAAGGAAAGCAGCGCGCACGCTTCCAGACGCACACCACCGGGAATAGCCACACACGCTGCGAGGCGGGCTGGCTTGACGGCTACTCTTCGTCAACATCGCTCATCGGAGCAGGCAAAAAAGGAAAGCAGCGCGCACGCTTCCAGACGCACACCACCGGGTCCGCAAAATGGACTTGCCGTACGTAGTAGGTTGCGTGCCACCCAGCAACGCGGCGATCTAGTGCGAGTCTGAGCGAGTCGCGCGTCGTGTAGCTTTGTGCGGACAGTAAAGCCTGGTAAAACCGAGTGCTCGCTTAAATGGCCGCTGAGCCACGTCGCAGTCGCGCGATGTTGTGCTTGTGACGCGAAGGCGGGCAGGTGTCTTCCTGTACACAACACTCACGTTCGCGGCCTCAGGAAGTCATCGAGGAAGCCGAGCTCCCGGTCCAGCACGCTCCACTGCCCCGTGGCGTCGGCGCGTCGGCGCTTCTTGCGCTTGAGGTACGTGTCCCGGAGGGTGCGCCACCGGGTCTGGCACTCCTCCACTGCGCCAGGGAACACACGGTTTGCGGTCAAAACAACCATGCCTTTGTCGCGGTTAGGGGCACCCCACAATTAGTATACAGCTTTCGTGAAAACAAAAACCGCTCTTCCAGCGCGACGCCACTATTAATGGCAGCGCACCGCCGAGACGGGTAAGCTGATACAACTTGCCTGCAGTGAAGCTCCGCGCACATTTAGGACCGGCGCACAGAACTCCTCCACGACAAAAACGTAGTCCGTTGTTAAAATTTATCTTGTCTCCTAAACAAGAAGCTAATCACGAGAAAAAAAAATATAGGTCTAGAATTTTCATGCCTGCCTTGTTTAATAAATTCAGACATTAAAAAGCTTATTTCGATTACTTTTGTGACTGGCTAGCGGAGTAATAAAGTACGCCGCGGATCGCGGCCCCAAGAAAATGAAAATGAAAATTTATTTTTGGTGGAAGGAAATGACGCAGTATCTGTCACACATACGGACACCTGAACCGCACCGTAAGGGAAGGGATTAAGGAGGGAGTGAAAGAAGGAGGGATAATAATAATAATTATTATTATTATTACCGTAGTGGAGGGCTGTGTCAAGAGCTTTTAAATTGGTTTTTGGGGAAAGGAAATGGCACAGTATCTCTCACATCTCAACTGACACCTGATCCGTGTCGTAAGGGAAGGGGTAAATGGAGGGGGGGGGGGTGGACTGAAAGAAGAAAGGAAGAGCTGCCGTAGTGCACGGCTCCGGAACAATTTCGACCACCTGGGGTTGTTTAACGTGCACAGACATCGCAGTCCACACGGGCGCCTTTGCGTTTCGCCTCCATCAAAACGCGGCCGCCGCGGTCGGGTTCGAACCTTCCTGTTCTTTTTTTAAATTGTAGCCTACTATAGCGTAGTGAAGCTTTCGCTTCAAAAATGTTGCTCTCCGCGGCATCTGCCATCGAAACCTGAAGCACCTAGCTTGACTAAAAGGACAGGGCGAAGAGAGTGAAGGGGATAGAAAGAGGGGAGCGATAGCAAGAACGGATAGGAGTAGGACGGAAATACGCACTATGTACAAAATACAACCAAACTGCCTTTTACTTCTAATGCACACATACGCCACTCGGAAGTCATTGTCGCCGTAAAGACAAAAGAGCTAAGGTGGCTACACTCCCCGCCACGATCGCGTTTCGCGACATTTGCCGTGCGGCGGCCGTGGCGGGCATCCGCCGACATGGCTCACTAGTGGTTACAGCGTTCGGCTGCCCAGCACAGGGACGTGGGTTCGAACCCCGGTCGCGGCGGCCAAATTTCTGTGGAGCTGAAATGCAACAGACGCGCCCACGTGGTGTACGATGTACTTCAACGGACCTCATTCAGGAGGTCTAAATTTGTCCGGATTGATTGGTTATTAGGAAATTAAAGGCATGTTAAACTAAATTAGTTTTTGGGCAAAGGAAATGGCGCAGTATCTTTATCACATATCGGCGGACACCTGAACCGCGACGTAAGGGAAGGGATAAAGGGGGGGACTATGAGAAGAAAGGAAGAGATGCCGTAGTGGAGGGCTCTGGAGGAAGCTCGACCACCTGGGGATCTTTAACGTGCACTGTCATCGCACAGCACATGGACGCATCGAAGCGCGGTTGGGCGGAGGTTAACTGTCTTATTTCTCGCTGGACACCTCCACCGCGCCGTGAGGGAAGGGGAGGTTGGAGTGAAAAAAAAATAGGTGCCGTAGTGGAAGGCTCAAGAATAATTTCGACTGCCCGGTGATCTTAAACGTGCACTAACAATGCAGAGCTAGCACACGGGCTCCTTTTGCGTTTTGCCTCCATCGAAATGTGACCGCTGCGGTCGTGTTGGAAGCCGGGTGATGCGGCTCAGTAAACGAGCGCCGGCTCAAACTACTCAGCCATCGCGGCGGGCAAATTTATCTGGAACACTGTAATATGACGCATCTCTCTGGGGTTCAGATCGTTTCGATGGAGGCGAGGCGCATAATGTGACCGCGTGCTGTGGGGTGTCAGTGAACGTTGAAGGTCCCCCTTTGGTAGAAATTATTCCGGAGGGCCCTCCACTAGGGCACATCTTTCTCTCTTCCTTCTTTCACTCCCTCCTCCTGCGTTTCCTTCACGGCGCGGTACCCGCCACGGCAGCTCAGTAGTTAGAGCGCTCGGCTAATAAGCCGGAGCACTCAGCTTCGAACCCGGCCACGGCGGCCGCGTTTCCATGAAGGCGAGACGCGAACGGCGCCCGTTTGCTGCACGATGTCAGTGCAAGTCAAAGATCCGCAGGGAGTCGAACTTATTCCCCAGCCATATACGGATCCGCTTTCTCCTTTAAGGCGCACAATTTTTTTCATCAATCCCTTTATCATTTCCTTCACGGCGGTGTTCAGGTTCTACACCAAGGATAAAGTTTTCGTTCCTCTGCTCGAAAACATTTCCAGTTGCGTGTCGCGACCTCGTGCTAAAAGAAAACGAAGTTGGGTAGGACGCTATCTGCAGCACGGGCATGTGCCGCCTCTGTTCCCTTCAGCACCCGAAAAAATATTGGTTTTGAGGGAAGGAAAGGGGCTGCAGCTGTCTCAATTCGCAGTGGACACCTCAATCATGGAGTATGTCCAGACCCCGTAGAGTATCTGTTACGGGTCTGATTGGACTTATTTTTGGAAAAGTGGCGGAGAGTTTGAAGGTTGCTTCACTTCCGCCACCAGTTGGCCCGGTATTAATAATAATAATAATTGGTTTTTTGGGGAAAGGAAATGGCGCAGTATCTGTCTCATATATCGTTTGACACCTGAACCGCGCCGTTAGGGAAGGGATAAGGGAGGGACTACCGAGGCGGATCTGGCCCGGTATTGCACTACCTCCGGGATTGGCCTTGTCTTTAGCGCGTCTTTACTATCCTGTCTTTCTATCCCATCTTTCAACTCTCCTTCTATCTGCACATGGTAGCCTTTTTTTTTCTCGGCTTGAGCCAGTGAGCAGGCCTGTGCATTTTCTTTTTCTTCCTTCCTGGCAACAACAGACAGACAGACAGACCTCAACCATGCCGTGGGGAGGGAATGGAGGAGAGATCGAGTTAAATATGGAGGAGAGTGCCACTGAAATGGAAATACGCATAAAGGCACCATGTAGCGGAGGGGTCCAGATAAGATTCGCCCACCCTGGATTCTTTTTTCTGCACTCACATGGCATAGTTTACGGATTTCTTTTACGTTAGGACTTCACCGAAACATAGCTGCCGCAACATCAGTAACCCAGTAATGCCGAAATAAATGCCCCAGAAACAATCAAAAGAATGAAAATCCCAGGCTCCGAGTTGTGCCGCGAAGCCACGAAGTGATGGCATCAGTTGCATTGCGTTACCCACGACAGCGTCAAATCCCAATCCGGCTTCGACTGCATGAAAAGAGTTGGCGCACTGTGAAGACTCCCGCTATTAGCTATGCCATGCGGTTTAACATTCTCGTTAATACGTAGGGGAATTAACAAGCGTTTGTAAGGAAAGGCGCAACACCTTATACGGCGGAAAGGAGTGAAGGAAGGAAATAGAAAGAGGTGTTGTAGTTGATTCTGGAATAATTACAGCCATCCGGGGTTCTTAACGTGCGCTGACATCGCCCAGCATTAAGCCTCCATCGAAACGTTTCCGCCGCCACCGAGGTTCGATCCTGCGTCTTGGAGTTCAGCACACTAACGCCGTAACAGGGTATTTGGTTATAGCATATCGGGGAGGCCGACGGTGAAGTCGATGCCTTTTAGGTGAGTGCTACCTCACATATCTATAGCTGTAAGAAAGTCGAAGGCAACTGAAAGAAGGGCTGAACTGAACGGTTGCTTTGGCATTACGTAGCCTACGCCTGGCACGTAGCCAGTAATTTTTTATATATATCCCCCGCACATATATATCCCACCAAAACCCAAGATGTTGCGTGGAGGGAACTCCAAACGAACACTTTCCATAACCCCGAATTTATATGCTCGCATATACCCTGGGGTCTGCTCTCGCTCCTGTTAGCTAGCTATGTGGCCAACATGTCACTCTATCCCACATTCTCGGCGCTTGCCCTCGGGACTCAATTCCTGGAGGTTTGCAGCTCTCGAATCCAGACCAGTGGGAGGCCGCATTGCTCATTTCCGACTCGGACACACAGATCCGGGTTGTGACAAGAGCCCTAGAAGTCGCCTAAACACCACGGGCTCATGGCGACTTGACAGATCTATAACCGCAAACCATCTGCTACTTTCGTCAACGAAACTGACTACCCTCCTCCTTCTCCTCCCCGGGAAGGGCTCAGAGGATTTTTTATAGAGCCCTGCCAAAAGAATTGAAGGGAGGGGGGTTAACTTTGCGCAGTTGCTCGGGCCCCCTAAAGCCCATGGATACGTGCCTGGCCTAGGCCTCTTTTAGTATCGCAGCCACCGTCGGCCGATTAAGTGCGACGGCGTGAAGTCATGAGAGGAAAAGTACACGACTGGACGCGGCAGAAAAAAACTAATACTGCGTCGAGAGAGAACAGACCTGACGAGAGAGCCTTCGAGGAACAGACCTGATGTGGCAGTGGCAGGGTTGGACCAGGTGGAGCAGCTCGTGGATCTAAGGCACCTACAACAAGGACGCCAGAGACCACGCAATCCCACGCGGCAGCTTGTCGCGTAGACGCTCCGGCTATGAGCCCGCAATCATCGGTACGACACTCGTTCCCGGCACAGCATCCTCAATGACGCGAACAGCTGAAACGCACGATCATCCAAAAGACACGGCCTCCTATAGGCACAATCAGCTGTACCATCAGCACGGCATGCTAGGGAAGCTCATGGCTCCGGGCAATGCGAAAAAAATGCAGGCGATTCCAAATCGTACGGTCATATCGACTCCGTATAAGACGCGGGTCCAGGCCAAGCGCCTGCGACGAAGCCAGCTGCGAGGTCTCAGTGCATCTCCGCGGACACGTAAGCGTTCGAGACCGGAGCGCGAGACCTGCTGTGTGTGCGGTGAACGCAGCATGCAGCGGCTCACCCGTCACGGCCAGTGCGGCGGCGATGTCCATCCAGGCAGCCTCCCGGTAGCCGGCCTCCTTGTGCAGCTTGGAGTGCTGGTCCCAGAGCTGCGTGTGCTTCTTCACCTCCTGGACGAGCTTCTCGTTGAAGGAGGCCATTGCGCGGACCCGATGGAACGGAGCACTGATCGTCGTAGTCGGGATCGGGCTTCGGAGCCGCGTTCCAGCGTCTTCCTCGTCTTTTGCGGTGGGGACTGAGACAGCGGTGCCCACCACAGCGCCACCACGAGCTCCCGCGGGCTACCGCACGTGCGCTTGCAGCGCCGCCATGCTGACTTTTCTCTGCGGCGTTCGTTGCTGCCGGTCGTGCGGAAAGTCCAATCCAAGCCTTCGTGTGGAGTCTGTGGACACGTGCAGCCGCGATCAAAAATACGCGGCCCACGGCTCCGGTGCAAGGAGCGGCTGCGGGGCCGCACCGCGGCGCTGCAACCTCCGTACGACGCTCGCTGCGAGGCTGCACAGAGGCTGCGTTCCTATACTCCAAGTAGATGGCTACTTAGACGTCTAGCCGGACAGCCGCCATCTTGGGACGCGTTGCATAATAATAATAATAATAATAATAATAATAATAATAATAATAATAATAATAATAATAATAATAATAATAATTGGTTTTTGGGGAAAGGAAATAGCGCAGTATCTGTCTCATATATCGTTGGACACCTGAACCGCGCCGTAAGGGAAGGGATAAAGGAGGGAGTGAAAGAAGAAAGGAAGAATAGGTGCCGTAGTGGAGGGCTCCGGAATAATTTCGACCACCTGGGGATCTTTCACGTGCACTGACATCGCACAGCACACGGGCGCCTTAGCGTTTTTCCTCCTCACGAAGCCGTTTAATATGACTGCTTCGCCGAAGTCTACATCGATGCAGGCTAACTTGCGGTCTAAAGATGGCTGATGTACGCTGATGAACGAGTCGTGCTCTTGCGGGCGTCGGACTGTACACGGAGTATAGGAAAGGAAAAATGTGAGTCATTCCATTATGTTATTTGGTACGCAAACTAGTGGCTAATTAATCTTCGTGGACGTGCGATTCCTAGCAGTGAATCATGCAGGAGAAAATCGTGCATTTGAGAGCTTTGCTAAAGCAGCGGACGCTGTAGGTCTGTTTACGTGGTCTGTTTACGTGATCCGGCATCTGACGATGCCGGATCTTAGTTAGCACCTTGATTTTAGAGATTAATACTCGTCGTTGTCGTTGGGTTCCTCGACGGGCATTAAGACGGCTGGCGTGACGGTTAACAAATGTGTTCTGTTGCTGTATTAGTTGCATCAACTCTTTCGCGTACATTCTTTTTTATCTCTACACTCTCAGAACAAATACACCGGCATGTTGCGAATTGATTTTAGTCTTTGCAGGATTAAAGCTCGCTGCGGTCTTTAGGTTTCTCGCCGTCTCCGAGTGCCACGCACGGCAGACAGCAGGTTTAATGGCAGGCATGCGTTTTCCTGTTGCAGTGTATATTAGCCGTATCGGATTTCGCGCATATTGATTACAGTCTTCCGTATTCTTTCTTTTGTTTACAGGACCGTCTGGACGAGCACGTTCGAGGAGCATGTACAGTTTAGCATCAATAATGAAAGAATAATCGTATTTCTCTTTAGCGTCGTCTTCGGAGAGCGGTCCCGTCTGCTACAAGTAGACTGACCGATAGGCGCATCCACCAGTCCGGTTTACGCGCAAAGTGATTGCAGAAAAAATGTGCAAACTTGTTGAAAACACGTTTTTAATGATCGTTATTGCTCAGTTTGAAAAAAAAATATAGTACAGCTGTTTATAAGCTTTAGTTATATTATTATGCCGCGAGGCGGCGTGAGCAGTAGACAAGTTCCAATACATGGGCATGCAGACGGATTCTTAGACGTCACACTAGACGTCTTGTTAGGCGTCCAGAGTATTGGAGCGCAGCCACTGTGACGACAAAGCTTCGCCCTCACTCTCCCCTGAGCACGCCACACGGCTGATAAATGTCAAGTGCGGCGTTCGGCTGTTTCGCGGCTGACTGTCAGTATGAAGGGGCGCGTCTCCGCTTTGCCAGACGCGTAATGAAGGGGATTGCGCGCGGTTCGCCGTTGCCACCTCGATACTGCTTCGCTCTCGTATGTCCCGCGCGCCCATGCGTGGTGAGCCTTGGAGCACGGGCATTACGGTGCTCAAGAAATAGGGCAGAACAAGCTATTTTTGCGTCAGTACCCAGGTCTGTGAACTCGGTGAAGCCCTGTTTTGTTTCTGGTAGTTTGTTACTCGTAATTTCGTTGCAGCAGGAACGTGCTTTGATTTTTTTAGCTTTAAATTAATGATTTTAAAGCAGCGAGCTCCAGCTAGTAATTAGGGTTAACTCGACCAAGCGCCGGGCACTGGAGCGCGGCGTATACGGACGCGAGTAACTATGGAATGCGAACCGAACTCGGACGCTTCGCAGGCAGACGCACTTAGTCGAACTGCCGAACGCACGCCTGCCGTAGCCGATCTGTGCATAACGAAGACGAGATATTCGAGTAGGCGCTGAAAGTCACACGCAGCACGCATTGCAGAGCCCTCTTTCGTACTGACCGTCAGCCGCGAAACGGCTGAACGCTGCACTTGACATTCATGAGCCGTGTGGCGTGCTGAGGGGAGAGTGAGGGCGAAGCTTTGTCGTCACTCTGTGGACCCTCAGGCTGCGAGCGCCCGACGCAGGTAGCAGCGCCGCGGTGCGGCCCCGCAGCCGCTCCTTGCGCCGTAGCCGTGTGCCGCGTATTTTTGACCGCGACTGTACTTTATCGTTTACGTGAGTTTAACGTTCCAAAATGACTCAGGCTTTGAGGGACGCCGTAGTGAAGGGCTCCGGAAATTTCGACCACCTGGGGTCCTTTAACGTGCACTGACAATGCACAGTACACGGGCCTCGAAAAGTTTGCCTCCATCTAAATACGACCGCCGCGGCCGGGATCGAACCCGCGTCTTTCGGGGCAGCAACCGAACACGATGACCACTAAGCCACCGCAACAGCTAGGGGACAGTGGGCTTAGGGGACGTACTGGGAAGCGGTACTTTGAACGCGTCGTTGCAACGTCTGTCCGTCCCTGCACGCACTTCCGTGGTTGATGGTTTCATTCTCGCTGCTCAGTAATGCTCGCGTAAACGAACAACCGTAACGTCCGTAGCGGGATGTGGACGCTCCAGTTTTGACATATAGATTGCCAGTTAAATTTATTGCGAAGGAATTACACAGTTAAAGCCAGATTTAATGATGTGTAGAGCAGCCACGAGTTATTTCGATAAAAATGGAAATTCGTAATATTGTTGTAAGACATTTTTCCGCCCTTCGAAATCTGACATTGCATCGTGGTGTCAGCGCACGTTAAAGATCCCCAGCTGGTCGAAATTATTCCGATGTCCTCCACTACGGCAGCACTCTCTTCCTTTCCTTCTCTCAGTTCCTCCTTTATCCGTTCCCTTACGGCGCTGTTAAGGTGTCCGCCGATATGTGAGACACACTGCGCCATTCCCAGACTCTGTCGGGACTCCTGTACCGAATCCGCTTACCACATATGCAGGCATTACAACACATCTGCGCCTCAGTAGGCAGACGTTCCCAGAGCCCGCCAGGGCCTGGATAGAGCTGAGGAACGACACCGCAGATGGCTGCAAACGGGGTCGTTTCTAAGCCGTGCGATTCTAAAACACATAGCCCAACTTTTTCGGTGTACTGTAAATTTTGTGAGATGTGGGGAGACGCATATCATATGGTATGGGCCTGCCTGAAAAATCCGCAGATAAAGAGAGTAAACCAGCCAACGAGGCAGGTCTGGAAGGCAACCTTGTCCGGCTTCTTGGACCTAGAGTCTAAGAGGGCTTTGGTCGAAAGATCGCGGGCAGCCGCTACCACCAATGTTGTCCCGGAATGAGGACTACCACCCAGGCAAGGGAGTGGTGAAACCCTCCACTCTCCTCTAAAACCCACCCCAGGGCATCCAATAAAATTTTACTACCACCATCGCCACAAAAATCGAACTTTAAATTTTTCTGTACCCGCCGCGGTTGCTCAGTGGTTAGGGCGCTCGACTACTGATCCGGAGTACCCGGGTTCGAACCCGACCGCGGCGGCTGCGTTTTTATGGAGGAAAAACGCTAAGGCGCCCGTATACTGTGCGATGTCAGTGCACGTTAAAGATCCCCAGGCGGTCGAAATTATTCCGGAGCCCTCCACTACGGCATCTCTTCCTTTCTTCTTTCACTCCCTTCTTTATCCCTTCCCTTACGGCGCGGTTCAGGTGTCCAACGATATATGAGACAGATACTGCGCGATTTCCTTTCCCCCAAAACCAATTATTATTTTCTGCGGCTGCGTTTTTATGGAGGAAAAACGCTAAGGCGCCCGTGTGCTTTGCGATGTCCCTGCACGTTAAAGATCCCAGGTGGTCGAATTTATTCCGGAGCCCTCCATTACGGCACCTCTTTCTTCCTTTCTTCTCATCACTCCCTCCTTTATGCCTTCCAGTATACGGCGTGGTTCAGGTGTCCAACGGTATATGACAGATACTGCGCCATTTCCTTTCCCCAAAAAACAATTATTATTAGATTTTCGGCTTCAGGTGCCAATACAGGCGCATGCTGGCTGGTACCTATTCTAATATGTGCCCCGCTCCGTGATCTGCCTTTTCCTTCTTCTTCTAGCTGACTTTTTAAACATCCTTCTTTTGTTTCCCCCTTTTTCTGTACTTGCACGTGCTTACACATACTCTTAGTTGTGTAGCAGCGCCTGCGTTGTCTGCCAGCATCTTTTTATCCCGTTGTTTTCGTACGCACAAAACAGCCAGTTTCCGCTGCTTTGTCGCACTCTCCCGTTGCTTCCTTTGATGCATGGCTATACCCGCCTGCGTGCAATACTACGCGGGTTGGCTTGTGGAAATATCTGGGGGAACAGCCTTCCACCCCGCCCCGCATTCCCACTCCGCGGATGCAGCGTTCCCGCTCGCTAACCTCGGAGGGGTTCGTGCTCGAGGGAAACAAAAGGAGGGGACGACAACGCGTTAACACTCATATGCTATTTATTACAGTTGCAATTAATACTCAGAGCGGGCCAGCTAGCTACAAACCATCAACGAGGCATCCTCGGAAGTAGAAGGCAACGTAAGAAGGACTTCCGACTTACCGGCTGGGGCAGGGGCGCGACTTCGGAAGTATCGGCGGCGAACATTTGTATGCGCCGACAATGGCGGCCGGGTTTTCCCGTGCGCGCTGCATGCTTGAGGCAAAACAATTCCCTAGCATTTGCTGGGGAATGCGACCAGAGCGCGCGTTTGATGCACTCGCTTCGCTGCCTGGAACCAGAAGTCCAGCGGCAAGGCACAATGGATCCCCGTGTGCTTGCCGCGGAAGGTGACGAAAGCGTGCGGCTCCAACCGCTCGTAACGCTGGCCGGATCCCGAAGAGACTGTGTCCGGTCCCGCAGAATTCCGCGTAACCTACGAGGTGGCGCTCCCGTCGCCGTTTCCTTTCCCCCATGAGGGAGACTTCCCTCCTGGCCCAGCCGGTGCTGCCCGTCCCGACGGCCGACGATGAAGATGGGCCGCATCGAAATGGAGGGGGGAAAAGGTTTCCACAAGCTTGACCTTCATCAGCTAACCATGCTGAGTGCATTAATGCAGTGACCTTTAGTAGCGCATGATCTTTGTCTGAACAGATGTGATGCGCCATAAAACTTACGAGATGAGCTACCTTGGCACGGTGACGAAAGCTAGAGTTCGACATGACGTAGAATATAGCGCAAATAAACACGAAAGACAGCTTGACGCAGACTAGCGCTTGTCTGCGTCGTCATTTCTGTCTGTCGTGTTTTCTTTGCGCTGCATTTTAATCATGAACGTTCACCAACTTGGCTAAATTTCGGCTTAACTTAGACTTTACAATCGCTTACTTTCGAAGTATCGAGCTTGTTTATTCCTCGCTGAGGGCAACTGACTGTGCACTCTTGGTTGCACTCAGCTGTCAGTCCTCGAATCTCACCAAGTAGCTCACTTCAGTCCATTCTGATTTGTAATGTGTTGAAAGCAAATGCTGTAGTGATGAGGCATGCGCGTGCCACCCAACAGACAATGTATTTTCATTCCTAGTAAAAAAAAACAAAAAGAAAGCTACAAGTTTCTGCCGGCTGATGAGGGGGTTGTTCGCTGAAGTCGCCTTCTGTCTCGTCCACCGTAATGTCGTGCACCATCTACGGGTCTCCTAGCGCGAACTCTCCGATGTTCTCGCCAGATTCCAAGTCGTGCAGTGTCTGCAGCATCTTCATCCTGGCCATGTGTCGTTCGCGGGGCAGAAGTCTCATGAGGCGCGCCGCCAGGCTTAGGCAGAAGAGCTCCTCGGGGTCCGAGGAGAGCGCCTGCGCCGCCGCACCCCCCGCCTCCAGGCGATGCGGCATCACGGCAGCCGGCCGCATGGCCAGAGGCCAGGGCTGAGGTGGTGCTGCCGCCGCAGCCACCGCTGCCTCGCGCATTTCGGCGTCTTCGCCGGGCTGCTCCTGTTTGACTTCCACATCGGCCGGGGCCGCCGCGTTCAGCGTCGAGCGTCTCCTGCGAGGGAAAAGGGAAAGAGGCGTGGCAGCTAGGGTGTATGAGACACTCAAACTCGAGCTGACAGAGTGCGGTGTTATAGTGGCTTTTACCCCGTAACCGCTAACTTCCGAGTTCGGCCGTTGGCCAATCTAATTTCCTTCCGCCAGCCGCCCACAGCTCATGCTCATTTACGGCGGTTCTGTGCACTGTGCTGAGACGCCTCGTGAATTATTATTATTAATTTTCCCAGACACAGACCCCTTGGGTCCGCGAAATGGACATGCCGTACGCAGTGGGTTGCGTGCCACCCAGCATCGCGGCGATCTAATGCGAGTCGCGCAGCTTTGTGCGGACTGTAAAGCATGGCAAAACCGGGCGCTCGCTTAAGTAGCCGCTGGGCCACGTCGCAGTCACGCGAGGTTGTGCTTGTGACGCGAAGGCGGGCAGGTGTCTTCCTGTATTAATAATAATGATAATAATTGGTTTTGGCAGAAAAGAAATGAATCAGTATCTGTCTCATATATCGCTGCACGCCTGAACCGCGCCGTAAGGGACGGGATAAAGGAGGGAGTGAAAGTCCGGCCCCAGTAGAGTATCTGTTACGGGTCCAATTGAACTTCTTTTTGGAAATGTGGCGGAGAGTTTGAAGGATGCTTCACTCCCGCCATCGGTTGGCCCGGTATTGCACTGCCTCCGGGATCGGCCTTGTCTTTAGCGCGTCTTTACTATCCTGTCTTCCTATCCCATCTTTCAACTCCCCTACTATCTGCACGAGGTAGCGATTGTGGCTCGGCTAGAGTCAGTGAGCAGGCCTGTGCACTTTCCTTTTCTTTCTAACTGGCAACAACAGACTGACAGGGAGTGAAAGAAGAAAGGAAGAAAGAGGTGTCGTAGTGAAGGGCTCTGGAATAATTTCGACCGGAGCCCTCCACTACGGCACCTATTTCCTCCTTTCTTCTTTCACGCTCTGTACACAACACTCACGTTCGCGGCCTCAGGAAGTCATCGAGGAAGCCGAGATCACGCTCCAGCACGTTCCACTGCCCGTTGGCGCCGGCGCGCCGGCGCTTCTTGCGCTTGAGGTACGTGTCCCGGAGGGTGCGCCACCGGGTCTGGCACTCCTCCACTGCGCCAGGGAACACACGGTTTGCGGTCAAAACAACCATGCCTTTGTCGCGGTTAGGGGCACCCCACAATTAGTATACAGCTTTCGTGAAAACAAAAACCGCTCTTGCAGCGCCCTGTCACTCTTGGTATAACTGACAGTGCCTCGTCGTGAGGGGTATGTATAGTCTCATCAAACTTCTCCGCAGTGAAGCTCCGCCCACATTTACGACCGGTGCAAAGAATTCCTCCACGACAAAACCGTAGTCCGTTAACACTTCTCACATAAACAAGAAGCTAATCGCAAAAAAAAGTTATAAGCTCTAGAATTTTCATACCTGGCTTGTTTAATAAAGTCAAACATAAAAAACTGATTCGTTTGTGGCTGGCAAGTGGTACTCCGAGATATGTGACACAGGCGTATTTTCCTTTCCTTGATACCATTTTTTTTCATTTCATTTTCTTTCGCTTACGGGCGCCGTTCGGGTGTCCACCGAGATATGTGAGAAAATTATTAATAGTACTACTACTGCTACTGATAATAATAATATTTAGATTTTGGGGAAAGTATATGGCGCAGTATCTGGAAGAAAGAGGTGCCGTATTGGAGGGCTCCGGAATAATTTCGACCACCTGGGGATCTTTAATGTGCACTGACAACGCACAGCACACGGGCGTCTTAGCCTTCTGCCTCCATAAAAACGCAGCCGCCGCGGTCGGGTCCGAATTCGGGGACTCCGGATCAGGAGATGAGCGTTCTAACCACTGAGCCACTGCGGCGGGTGAGAAAATTGGGTAATTATTTTTTGAGAAAAGGAAATGATACAGTATCTCTCTCACATATTGGCGGACCCCTAAACCGCGCCGTAAGGGAAAGGATAAAGGAGGGACTAAGAGAATGAAGGAAAAAAGGTTCCGTAGTGGAGGGCTCGGGAATTTCTACCATATTCAACGAAACGCGGCCGCCGCACCGAGGTTCGATCCTGCGTTCTGGTGTTAAGCACACTCACGCCGTAACCGGGTATTTGGTTATGGCATATTGGGAGGCCGACGGCGAAATCGGTGCCTTTTAAGATGGTGCTGCCTCACATATCTATAGCTGTAAGAAAATCAAACGCAAATTAAAGAAAATAACGAACGTTACGTTATCCTGACAGTAAGTAGCCTAGGCCCGGCACGTAGCCAGTAATTTTTTCGGGAGGGCCCAAGGGACTTCTTACAGGGCCCTGCCTCAAGAACGGAAAGGAGGGGGTGGAGCTGCTTGACATTGAGGAGTTGCTCGGGCCCCCCCAACGCCCACGGATACGTGCCTGGCCTAGGCCTTTTAGTACCCCAGCCACCGACGGCTGATTAATTGCGACGACGGGCAGTCGTGAGAGGAAAGGCTTCCGGCACAGTACTGGACGCGGCAGCAAAATACTAATATCGCTTCGAGAGAGCCAGCAGTCTTCGAGGTACAGACCTGACGTGGCAGCAGAAGGTTTAGACCAGATGCAGCAGCTCGTGGATCTAAGGCACCGTCAACTAGGACGCCTGCCGACAACGGACCAGAGACCACGCAATTCTACGCGGCAGCTAGTCGCGAACACACTCTGGCTATGAGCCCGCAATCATCGGTACGACACTCGTTCCCGGCACAGCATCCTCAATGACGCGAACAGCTGAAACGCGCGCTCATCCAAAAGACACGTCCTTCTATAGGCACCATCAGCTGTGCCATCAGCACGCCAAAGGAGCCTACGGAAGCTCAAGGCTTACGGCAATACGTAAAAGGAGGCCGATTCCCCATCGTACGGTGCCAGCTACACCGTATAAGACGCGGTCCACACCAAGTGTCTGCGACGAAGCCAGCTGCGAGGTTGCAGTGCACCTCGTCGGACACGTACGCGTTCGAGACCGGAGCGCGAGGCCGGCTGTGTGTGCGGTGAACGCAGCATGCAGCGGCTCACCGGTCACGGCCAGCGCGGCGGCGATTTCCATCCAGGCGGCCTCCCGGTAGCCGGCCTCCTTGTGCAGCTTGGAGTGCTGGTCCCAGAGCTGCGTGTGCTTCTTCACCTCCTGGACGAGCTTCTCGTTGAAGGAGGCCATTGCGCGGACCCGATGGAACGGAGCACTGATCGTCGTCGTCGGGATCGGGCTTCGGAGCCGCGTGCCAGCGTCTTCCTCGTCTTTCCGGCGGTGACTGACAGAGCGCTCTGCCCACCACAGCGCCACCACGAGCTGCCGCGGGAACCGCACGTGCACAGGCACCGCCAGCATGCGCTCGCAGCGCCGCCATGCTGACTTCTTTCTCTGCGACGTTCGTTGCTGCGGGTCGTGCGGAAGGCCCAATCCAAGTTTGTTTGTTTTTTCTCTGTACTGCGGACATGTAAATTATCGTTTATAGGAGTTTAACTAGAGTTCCCGGTCGAGTTCCCGGATTCGAGCCCGACCGCGGCGGCTGCGTTTTTATGGAGGCAAAAAGCTAAGGCGCCCATGTGCTGTGCGATGTCAGTGCACGTTAAAGATCCGCAGGTGGTCGAAATTATTCCGGAGCCCTCCACTGCTGCACCTCATTTTTCCTTACTTCGTTCACTCCCTCCTTTATCCCGTCACTTACGGCGTGGTTCAGGTGTCCTACGATAGATGACACTGCGCCCTTTCCTTTCCAAAAAACAATTTATTATTATTGCTCCTTGCTAAGGGAAACTGACTGTGCACGCTCGGTTGCACTCGACTATCAGTCCTGTAAGTCACCAAGTAGTAGTAGTAGTAGAAAACATTTATTCCAAAAAGGTAGGATAGAGAGGCGAAAATACAGATTTTGGGTGGAGTCCTTATTTCAGGACCCCAATGTCCACCGCAGTTGCTCTTGCTTGGGATATCAGCTTTCGCTCCGTCGCCAAGTCAGAGCTGAGCAGGGCAGACTCCCACTGTTCCTCGGAGTGATGTTTGTCTAGTTCGGGGGCTTGGGATCGGAGCAGCCCCATGTTACATATGTTGTTGGAATTTCGCCACACCAGGGGCAGATGCTGTCATATCTGTCTGGAAAGATGATGTGGTACTTGTGTAGGTTAGGAAAGGTGTAGCACACTTCAGTCGTTACTGGCTTAGAGTGTGTTGAAAGCAAATGCTATATTGATGAGACATGCGCGTGCCACCCAACAGACAATGTGTTTTCATTCCTAGTAAAAAAAAACAAAAAGAAAGCTACAAGTTTCTGCCGACTGATGATGGGGGTGCTCGCTGAAGCCACCTTCTTTCTTGTCCTCCGCAAAACCGTGCACCGTCTACGGTTCTCCGAGCGCGGCCTCTCCGATGTTCTCGCCAAACTCCAAGTCGTGAAGTGTCTGCAGCATCTTCATCCTGGCCATGTGTCGTTCGCGGGGCAGAAGTCGCTTGAGGTCCGCCGCTAGGCTGAGGCAAAAGAGTTCCTCGGGGTCCGAAGAGCACTCCTGCGCCGCCGCGCCCCCCGCCGCCAGGTGGTGCGTCAGAACGGCAGCCGGCCGCATGCCCACAGGGCAGGGTTGAGCTGGTGCTGCTGGCGCCACCGCCACAGCCGCTGCCTCAGCCGCCGCAGCCTCACGCATTTCGTCGTCTTCGTCAGGCTGCTCGCGTTCGACTGCGACCTCGGCCGGAGAAACCGCCCGGGCCGCCCCGTTCAGCGCCCAGCGCCTCCTGCGAGGAAGAGACGTGGCAGCGAGGATGTAGCAGGCACTCAAACTCGGGCTGGCAGAGTGCGGTGTTAAAGCGGCTTTTACCCCTTAACTGCTACCTTCCGAGTTCGCCCGCTGGCCGATCTAACTTCTTCCGCTACTAGCTCGCCGCCCATGCGCATTTACGGCGGTTCTGCGCACTGTGCTAAGACGGCTCGTGAAAAGCACTCCACGTTCAGAACCCGACCGCGGCGGCTGCGTTTTTATGGAGGAAAAACGCTAAGGCGCCCATGTGCTGTGCGATGTCAGTGCACGTTAAAGATCCCCAGGTGGTCGAAATTATTCCGGAGCCCTCCACTACGGCACCTCTTCTTCCTTTCATCTTTCACTCCCTCCTTTATCCCTTCTCTTACGGCGCGGTTCAGGTGTCCAACGATATACGAGACAGATACTGCGCCATTTCCTTTCCCCCCCCCCAAAAAAAAAACAATTATTATTATTATTATTCAGAATGGTTTGGAAAAAGTGAACTCCCGAGATCACTTATGGCCTTCTGTATGCTCGTTGGCCGCATGGCGAGCGAATGTTTTTTTCTTTAGTTATGGTTTTCGTTTTTCGATTTTACGCGCCGATGGTAATGACTCCTCCACTTCGTCGTCACCACCACCTTAATCGGCGCAGACCTGTCCACTGCAAGGTAAAGACGTCTTCCATTCATCTGCAATCAACCGTGCAGCCCCGCTATGTCCCCTACAGTTCCTGACCTCGTCTGCCCACCCGACTACTCCTCGCCGCCCCTTGTTTACTTCCTCCCGTAATCAACTCTGTTGTCTGTGCTCCCCGTTACATCGTGAACACGTCCATTTCCCTTGCAAGAATGACGGAGGACTGCATTTATTCACACAGCGGTGGTGCGCGAGCGGGAGCTGACAGTTCGCGGCCTGATGTTAGCGGAATCTCAGAGGAAACCCTCTCACAGTGTCGTTTCCATAAAAAAGGCTCCCATTCGAATCCTATAGTACATCCAAGCTACCCCGAACATCAACCGCACAACAGGAAACATCCCCCCAGTATGATGCACAGGGACTTCGCTCTGCAACTCAAAGAAGAAAAGTCTCCAATGACCGCCTGCCCACAGTGCAATAACATGACTCACAGCCTAACCTCCTTCCTCCCCCACGCCTTTCACATCACAGCTTTCGTTCTTTTGATCTTCTCCCCTCCATGCATCCTTAAAGACGCCAGCTAGTGCCCCCAGCCACCCCCAATGAAGGAGCCGAGCCGGCTTCGAAATGTTGGGTTTCAAATTAGTTTTTGGTTGAAGATGTGCAGACTTTATTATAAGCCGTTTCCATTCAGCATGTGGCCCACTTAGCGTCAAAAGAAAGGATAAAAAATATTCCACCTCAAAATGTGCTGCCATATACGGTGGTCGCGAGAGACGCAAGACATTGCTGGTTGGAAATGAAAGGGAGCTAATGACGACGTGTACTATCGTGTACACAAGTGTCCACCGCACGCCAGCGCCGGCTCAAGTGGGCATTGGTACTGCGTCACCTCGAGACACTGGTGTCGACACCGCACATGATGCGTCCATTTGTGGTGCAAAGAATGGTTGCCCTTGATCCCGAAGCACGAAACGTTACTTATGTGATGGTATACGCTCTTTGTGAAGCCTTAGCAGAATAGACGGACGGTGTGGTGCAGGCTGGCTTGTCGACTACTCTTCGTCAGCATCGCTTTTCGGACCAGGCGAAAGGAAAGCAGCGCGACTGCTCCCAGACGCAGCCGCCCTCGGTCCGCGAAATGGACATGGCGTACGCAGTCGGTTGTGTGCCACCCAGCAACGCGGCGATCTAGTGCGAGTCTGAGCGAGTCGCGCTTCGTGCAGCTTTGTGCGGACAGTAAAGCCTGGTAAAACCGGGCGCTCGCTTAAATGGCCGCTGAGACACGTCGCAGTCGCGCGAGGTTGTGCTTGTGACGCGAAGGCGGGCAGGTGTCGTCCTGTCTTATTATTATTATTAATATTTAATAATAATAATAATAATAATAATAATAATAATAATAATAATAATAATTGGTTTTGGCGCAAAGGAAATGAATCAGTATCTGTCTCATATATCGCTGCACGCCTGAACCGCGCCGTAAGGCAAGGGATAAAGGAGGGAGTGAAAGAAGAAAGGAAGAGGTGCCATAGTGAAGGGCTCCGTAATAATTTCGACCGGAGCCCTCCACTACGGCACCTATTTCCTCCTTTTTCTTTGACGTCCTGTACACAACACCCACGTTCGCGGCCTCAGGAAGTGATCGAGGAAGCCGAGCTCCCGGTCCAGTACGCTCCACTGCCCCTTGGGGTCGATGCGTCGGCGCTTCTTGCGCTTGAGGTAAGCGTCCCGGATGGTGCGCCACCGGGTCTGGCACTCCTCCACTGCGCCAGGGAACGCACGGTTTGCGGTCAAAACAACCGTGCCTTTGTCGCGGTTAGGGGCACCCCACGGTTAGTACATTCCTTTTGTGACAACAGAAACCGCTCTTCCAGCGCGTCGTCACTCTTGGTATAAGTATAAATGACAGTGCATCGTCGTGAGCGGTATGTATAGTCTCATCAAACTTCTCCGCAGTGAAGCTCCGCCCACATTTACAACCGGTGCACAGAATTCCTCCACGACAAAGACGTAGTCCGTTGTTAACACTTCTCTTGTCGCGTAAGCGAGAAGCTAATCACGCGAAAAAAAGTTATAACCTTTAGAATTTTCCTACCTGGCTTTGAGGAAGCCAAACATTAGAAATCTGTTTTCGTTTACTTTTGTGCCTGGCTTGTGGAGTAATACAGTACTCCGAGATACTGGCGTAATTTCCTTTCCGATTGCCACCTTGTCTATGCGGAATAGACCAGCCTAGAGATCTTGTTCTGGTTCTGGAGTAGCATGCCAGGCCGACAACCAGGCAGAACTCTCCTGTTCCATTAAAGTTTTTCTCCTCCTCCTTGTTGTGGTTGTCGTATGTGGTCGTCATGGCCACCACAATATTTCATTTACATTCAGTTATTTTTTCGTTTTTTGTGATTTCCCCAAGCAACTGGCTATGATTTGGATGTCATGCCTTCGTAATCGCCGGGCTTGAGCCAATGACGGATACGAGACTTGAAGAGTTGCATCGAAAATTGAATCAAAATATTGTTCAGGCCATGAAAACCACGTACGACAACCAGAACAAGATCTTTAGGATGGTCTATTCCGCAACGACAAGGTGTCGATAGCCAATCGGCAAATGCGCAAGACCTGGGAACAACTGCGGAAAACCGCGATAGCTTAGTTCTTTTAGGAAAAACTGACTTTTCTACTCTCCTAAGCTCTACGTAACGGCTCATAGCCAGTAAGAACATGGCTATGACGGACGCCATCAGTTTAAGTCGATCAAAATGCGTAAAAAACCACACTTAAAACAGGTAGTAGAGTGAAAATTCCGGGCAGCCTTAAAAGAACACCTGTTTTACCACAGCTACGACTTTATGCATGCCACATCCCTCGCAAATGCTGTAACGTGGTAGAACATGATGGGAGAAGACGATATATTGTGCCGGAATTGATGGCCACTCGTTGACAAAGCTCTGCTGAAAAACGGATCAGTCAAAAAAGGTGCACTTTCTCAGTGGGTTCATGGGCGAGCCAGGAACGCAGCGGAAAGCATCTGCGAACTGCCGGGAGTTGGAGAAGGCCTTGTTGCAGTCTCCGCGAAGGAATGCCGCTGTGCGGTTCAAGCGACACAGCGTGAAGCAGGCGCTTATGAAGAATACCTGCTGCTCGCTGAAGGCATCCGTGGTGCGCCACGCTTTCCCATGGGTAGCAGCGCTGCTCAAGGCTATCTCGAAGGCCTCGTGGGCCACCTCGAGCCCAGGTATCTCCGGAAAGGGCGACGCGAAGGTGGGTGCCAGGCAGCTGTGCTTTCGAGTGACGCCTTTCTCCCAGTTCGACGAGGCCCACTTGGCCGCCACGTCGCCGTGCGGGCCCACCTTCATCCCTGTACGGTCCAGGGCCCGTACGACCTCCAGCGCGTATGAGAACATGAGGCCGCCGTACAGCATCGCCGGGGTTGCGTGCAACGCGAACAGCGGCGCCGTCAGTGCCGCTACGGACAGGACGACTGCGTTGCGGAGGTAGTCGTAGCGGACCAGGGGAGGGGAGGATGCGGCGGGGAGCTTCGTCATGGGCGTGCCGTAGAAGGACTTGTCCCGCAGGGCACGCACATGTTCGTGGGCGTCGCGCCAGAACTCAATGACGGTGCTCGCGTTGGAAGCGAAATCGGCGTAGAGGTAAGAGAGGCCGCTCGCAGTCAGCATGTCGGAGGGCGGCCAGAGGAAAGTCTGCAGCTGCTGCAGCTTGACAGTTGCCATGTACTTGGACAAGTTGTCACTCCAGGACACGTTGGCGATCTTCTGAACGGTCACTCGCCTTACTCTCTCAAAATGGTCTTCGACAGCTCTCTTCTGGTTGGCCTCCAACAGCGGCTGCAGGTACAACGCCGCCACGAGCACGCGGTAAGCTGCCTCTGCCTGGGTGACACAGAAGACTTGTCGCTGCTTGGCTGCCCTCTCGTCATTGATGTCTGCCACGTTCAACTGTACGTCTCCAAATGGGGCGAAGACCTGAACAAAAAACCAAGACAGGTGGTGCAGCAGCTCTGATCTGGTGTACTTTGCGAACAACTTGTTGACTGCCTCGAGAAGTGCAATGTCGCTGACACCCACATGGTCGGGCAGAAGATGGACGTTAGTTTCGAACGCTTCCGTCCAATCGCTGACCGGAATTCTGCTGGTGTACTTTTCGATTTCTTGAAGCATGAACCGAAGAGGTAGCTTGCTCTGCCGCTCGAATACACTGGACAATGTCATGACTACGTCCTCCTCTATGTCTGCGATCCTCCTAATTTCGCTGGCGGCGCTCTTGGGTTGACCTCCGGACCCAGCAAACGCCGCGTAGAAACCATTCCAGTACTCGAAGTACCGGTCGGATGGAACGATGTTCCTTAGGGGCTTACCCCACAGCATGAAGAAGTTGCCAGGAGCGAGTACGATACCCATGGTGCCCCTGGAATTGCGCAGCATCCGTATTTCGAACCAAAAGTCTACTGCCCAGTTCAAAGCGAAGTCAAGAAGTACGCCCAGTGGAGTGGCATCTGGAAGGGGCTTGTCGGGCCATGGTATCTTCCGTTCTCTCATGAACGCCTTAAGCATTCGCAAAGGAGCCCCTTGAGGCCCGTTGGTGGAGGTCATGCAAGCGTTGAGCATGGCTTGTAGCTTAAGGGTCGTAGGTATCAGTTGCGAACCCTTTGATAAGGTGCTGAGAAAGTTTTTGAACCTGCAAACAGAGCGGTTCGTCGTCAGTCATCCATCTCTTCAAAGGGCCTCTCAGATCATTCCACTGGTCCATCTCTCGTTCCTCTTTCATTTCTACGAATAAAGTTGCGCCAAGGAAAAATAATGGTCCGGTTATTATTTTATTCACGGTAAGCAGGCAAAGCAGGCCATCTTAGGGGGCCTAAGGGAGTTGGAGACCCTGTAAATTTACGCCAATACGCACTTCATGTAATTTCGTGCATGAAGGCCATTTGATGAGGCATTCCGAAAAATCTTCTCCCCCGCCCCCACCCCTTCCTCCGACGAAACACTCACCCTCGCCTGGAGCCTGGCTTAGTGTTTTTACAACCACAGCTGCATTGGGGAGGTTCAGCACCCGACCTCAACATCATAATATGAGGTTGAGGTGAGGCTGAGTGAGGTCTCTCGTGGCCGCTGGAAAAGTGAGGTGGGGGCGTAAGGAGACAACCTCAAATGAATGGTTGAGGTTCAGGCTGACGCTCTCTGCCGTCGTATTGTGTGCCAACGAAAATGTGCTTTCACCAACCGGATGGTAAGAATGTTATCCAGATAGGCCTCGACAGTACGAGCGGGCCAGTGCGTGGACGACCTCAAGAATATACAATTTGTGGTATTGCGATCCAAGTGGACTTGCGCCACACGGGCCTTGTTTGGTGGTGAGCGGGCCCTGTCGACAACATGCCATACTGGTCACATCACGCGGGTCGTCTTAGCAGTAGGCGCTGTCGTGGACGCTTCGATAGAGCTATTTCTGATACCTCTTCCCATAAAAAGGTTGCCGAAAGTTGGCAGTTTTACCTCGCTCTCTTCTTAGTCATGCAAAAAAGAATTGTTTACAACTAGCAGCCGCCTTCCTTGAATATAATGATGCCTCCCCTCTTGCAAAGTGACAGAGTGCATCAAAGCACTGGACAGCTAAGCCTGGTCAGAAGTTGCGTCAAAACGTCTTTCAAAATCGAGTTGAAAGAAGTAACAAGATATCTCCAGGAGCTGTGTTTCTTAAGACGGTAATATATGGTCGAGAGTTTTCATGGCGGCATACTGCGTTCACCAAGTACGAATGCCTTGCGATTTATAAAGCGTGCTTGATCAAAGTAATTTTTACGGGTATCTAATGGTTTGTGGAAAAGGTAGTGAAATGCCTGACAAAGTGCTACCCCTTTCCCCACTCCCAAAATTGGACACTCGTTTAAAATGCATGACAAAAACAACGACCACGAATACAGTACGCAAAGCCCAGTTCAAAAATTTCAGCACATAACTTGAAACAGGACATAATACAAACATGATGTACACAGAATAAAAGACAAACAAATATGCCCCAGCAGAACTGAAATCACCTCGCGTTGCAGTTTAAATAAACGGAACTGGGGCGACATCTTTAAAACGTGTCCGCACTGGCGCCCTGAGTAATATCGTGGAAAAAATGAAACGTTAAGGGCTTGTTATTACAAAGGAGTTTGTTACCATATCGGAAGAGCAATATTGTTAACCACGCTATAGCTAACGCTGAAAGAAAATATTATCCACTGCGCGCAGGATACCCACATACGTTGCGTTCTCACCAGTTGTCCAAGAGGACGTTCGTCAAGGCCGAGGCGTGGCCGTAGAACTCCGAGGCCGGCTTCCAGCGGGAGCAGGCGTAGGCGTCAAAATCCACGCAGGGGTCGACCCCCCTATCTATCCGGGCCTCAATAAGTCGCACATGCGCCAAGCACGCGTCGCTGCGGCAGAACGGGTCCGACCGGGCCTCGTACGGCATCCACGCCCGAACCACGAACGCCACCACCAGCGTGGCGACGCAGACGAAGGCACCCATAGCGAAGGTCATCTCCAGGGTCCTGTGCGGCCGGTCGCCCGCATCTTTCGAACGCGCCGGTCGCGGCGGTGTAGAGGCTGGGGCCTGCGCAGTCGCACGTAAAAGACTCGACGGCAGCGCAGGAGGGAAGCCCGTACAAAAATGCTCGTTGAAGTTATGTTGAAGTTTTTCAGAGCGGGCACAACATGCTATCTTTAATTCATGTTGAGACCAGGAAGGGCCTGCGTTGGTCGATTGTTGAGGCAGGGTAGAATTTCAACAGAAAAGTGGCCACCGTGCCAGAGTTGAGCATTCTAAACACATTTTCTGCATTGTTTTCATGTTGAATCCAAGTTGAAATTATTGGGGTGATTCAAAAAATCATTCTGTATTTCGGTTGCGGTAAAAAAAATTCTAATACCTTCGTATTGCGCAAGATGAACTACCGATGCAATTTTCGACGGTATATTCACATTTATTGCTGCAATTTCACGTTCACGGGATGCTGACAGCACCAGTCATGTAGTGCTCCACACATACGCACGCACACACACACACACGTGTGTGTGTACATAAATAGATACACTCCCCCCTATACGACCATCAGATAAAGAGCATAAAGCAGTATTGCACAATGCTATAACACGAACTACGAGTTCACAAGTTTTTCATCTAAAGCGCCATCTGAGCTTCACCCTTACATACTCCTACACAGGGGTGTCCGCATCTGCGCAGGTGTTGCCCAGCCGACCAGCAATGATATATAAGCTATTCTTGTTACTATTTAATTACTTTATGTGTAGCAGAAGTAATAAACTTCACATGCGACGTTCTGTTAGTTGAAGACCTTGATTCATCCATAAACAACAAAAATAAAGCACTAATTAAGCGCCCTTTTTTTGAGCGCACATACAAGTCCTCCAAAGAGCATATTGCATCACTGGTGCTTTTTTCTGTGCAAGAAAAGAGTTTTGAGCGGTTTACTAGAGTCATAACAGGTGTTGAATACTTTAATATGCATAATGCGATAAGGTTTTGCTTACACGACACATGTCAAAGTTATTCCTGATTTCACTTAGGCTTAGACACGACTGCCACGATTCAACACAAATTCAACAGAAATTGCCCAACAGTGAATGTGTTGCCTACGTTCAACAATAACTTTGTTGAAATCGGCATGACTATGGTCAACAGCCTCCTGGTTTTGGTCACTTGCTATTGTGATGCAGAAGGTGCTAGTGCTGAGAGAAATCGTGCAAGTAGAGCATGTGTGGTCTGCTTGATTTCCCTGGCGACCATAGAAGACATTGTTTTTCACATCATCTTCATCATCATCATAGGCCAACCCATGCTAATTTGCTGCTCAGAGAGCCTCCAAGACAAAAGCCGAGAACAGAATTAAAGCTACAGTGGGACGTTCTTACGAACTAGTTGGTTCGTTTCGAGGAAACGTAAGACTGGGCGGGTAGAACATGGAGAAGAGGCATGGAAACGAACACGATACCAGCGCACGCGTGATCTTGTAATCGTTTCTTTGACTCTAGTCCTGTGCTATTCGCGCAGACTTAGCTTAACTAAATTAAAGTATTCAAGGCTTGCCATCACATCATCTGAATTGCAGTTAGCTAGAAAAATATTAATGAGTAGGTTTCCACAGGATTTCGAAAACCGAGCACTACATATGCAAGATGCAGCAAGATATTTTCTCTCTCGGAGAAACCTGCTCATTACGAACAGTTAGACGATGCGACGTGTCAGCACATATCATTGTCATGTTCCACAGTGCTTATAACTATCACAATATATTCAGTTTTCGCGTAACTTGTCATTTATGTGAGATCGTACCCCTAATCTATCGAAATATGCAATGCAGAGGAGTACTTGCCCTGTGGAATACTTTCTGCAAGGAGTCCATTTGCATGGCTCTGCAAATGCTCCTATGGCCCTAAATTTACGATTTGTATGCTCTGCAAAAGCTGCTACAGCTGAGAATTTACTTAAATTCTACGAAATGGGCTATGCTGAGTATAACCAACCAAAATTTTGTTTAGCAGATGTTGAGTAGGCTCAACATACATTGGGTTCATGTTGGTTTCCAGTTGATTCAACAAGGGGACAACAAGGCGTCATCTGAAGCTCAAAAGTCATTTTTGTAAGGGAGAGCCGTTGGCGACGGGATTCGGTCCAGCTAAGCCTCACGACCTTTGTTCAGCGATTGAAGAAAGCTGTTCGGCTTCTCGTGGAGAGTATGCATGCACGCGCTCGAGCCGGCAGACAGTATAGCAAAGCGCAGAGCTAGTGGTGACACTTGAGAAACAACGTGCCAGAGGCAATAAGTGAAGCCACAGTGGACGGCTCTGGATTAAATTCGACATCGACAGCCAGGGTTTTTTAACGAGCACTGGCATCACACAGCGCAAGGGCGCTCCTGCATTTCGGCCCCACTGAGATGCGACCGCGATTCTATGTCCACTGTGCCACCGCGGAGGATCACTTAAGTGGTACGGCGACAGATACGGGAGAGGTAAATGAACGAAGAAGTCAGCATCCAGAGACGGACCAGCGATTGCGAATTAATAGATGCGTGAAAACGAGGGCTCGTAGCAGTTTAAGAAAAACGGGTTCACTTGTCAACATGCAACTTGCTGTGCTTACCGTCTGCCTACCATAAGAATATCGGCAAAAACCTCCACACAGTTCTGGGCCGCTATCTCTGCTAGAAAATACTTTTGCTGCCAGCTCAGTTTGTGCGCCCGCTCAGGCATGCTGGCTTCTTCATGATTCGTGCTTAACACAGGAAAAAAAAAGTTGGGGGACACTTATGCCAGATGATGCTTAAGCTTAAGCTCCGCCCTACGGGTATCACGCGATAGCGTTAATGGGTCCATTCAGCGTCTTGGGGTCATCTGCATCTGACTTCGCAGACACGGTCGCTTCCATATTTTGCTTTACCTCAAGACACACAAGGCCTCCCTTTAGCCAAGACGTACGAACGTTCCTCAGTGGCCAAGGAGTAGCGATTTCAGACCCACCGCTTGACCATTTTTCTTTCCTGCGCAATTGCTTTTCTTTGTTCAGAGGCACTACGTTATGGCGGTTGAACGACGCCACGACCGTGTAGACCAATGAGTAATTGCTCAGTGACGTCATCACTGTTGCACTGTGTTATCGTTTTGGGGTGTTTGAATTACCGGCGCAAGGTCACCTGATTGTGACGCCAGTACTATTTCGCCCAATTCTGACTTTCTCGACACGTCAACAACTACAGTGGTTTCTCCGCCGAACAGGACCCTTAACGCCGTTGCGTTAATACCCTGCCAGAGATGGATGCGTAACGAGGTGATCGCTCGCGCATGTTGGATGGTTTGATGCGTTGTTGGCTCTGCGCCAGGCAGCAGTTGGCACAGGGTAGCTGTGATGATATACGCCAGCGTATATAAAACGTAGGGGGGAGGGAAAAAAAGGCGTGATCGTTTCTGAGACAGTAGAAATAAAAAAACTTGGAGCCCTTCTTAACCACTTTCTTAAAGAATAAAATGCGATAGCATCTAGGTCGCCTGCTATAGTTTCCACAATGAGTGTATAATGTTCCTGCAAATTTTCCTCCAAAACTCTGGTTGGAACCGGTTCCATTACCCTCATATGGTACACATGAGTCAACACCTCCTAGAATGTTCGAGTACCCTCCATTGAATTATGTTGCATTATCCTAATCCGACCTACAAGTCCCAATAACCCACCTTAATTCATTTTACGGGGTGGGTCTATTTCCAAAATTTCGGGCGTCCTTCAGAATTATAGGGGGTAGGCCAACTTTCAAATTTTGGGAACCCTCAAATTTTCAAATCTGGCGGTGCCTTATGATTGGTCTAGCGGTGGTCACGTGATGATGACATCAAGACACACTCAATCGCAATCTTAGATTTTTTTTTTTTTGGGGGGGGGGGGGGGGGCGTCCTCATACCACCCCTGGCGCAGTGGCGAACCGGTTAAGCGATGTGGCTATTTCAAACACAGCCACCTATGAGGCCTGTGAGACCCACGTTGCTCTTCCCGAGCTCCTGCACTAGTGTTCCTGTATATGCTCCCGTATACAGGAACACTATCTTGCACTGATGCTCAGCAGCGCAACGGTGGGCGGGTGGCAAATACATCGAATTTATTTGAATTCAATTCATTGTCATGTGCCACGATGGGCAGGTTGCCACGGTGGACAGGTCAATTGTGACGACGTCGCAAGGTTATGTGACCGCTCTTTACCAATCGGGGAATTTCGTGACAGAGAAACCGGAACTTTGTGTGCGTGTGCGTGTGTGTGTATGTGTGCGCGTGTGCGTGCGTGTGTGTGCATGTGTGCGCGTGTGCGCGTGCATATGTGTGCGCGTGTGCGTGTGTGTGTGTGTGAGAGAGAGAGAGAGACAGAGACGGCAACGGTTGGGGGGTTCGTAGCAAGAGCGAGAAGGCATTTTGGTCAGGGAGAGCGCAACTGATGCAACTGTTTTGAAGAATACTGTTTTGAATAGTGGAGCGTTCTAGCAGCGGTGCGTGTGCACACAGCAGTGGTGCACGCGGCATTTCGGCTTCCCGGGCGAAGCAGAGCTGCTGGCAGCAGTGTGCGTTGGGGACACTTTTTGACACTTCATGAAGAATTGTTTGCAATTCGCCCTACTGAAACAGTTGGTCTGCTACAGGTGCTGCACGGGCTGTCTGCTTCGACAAGAATGCGATAACCTTCAGATTGATTCCTTGTGTACCCGTCGTGGTATGCGCCTGGCTTGGCTGACAGCCGCAGCGCCCCGACGAACACTGCTGGAAGCAACGCTCCGTGCCACCGATCACGCGAGCATCAAAAGTATAGCGTTGACTGACTTGAATAGGACTGTATCCAGTACGATACACAACACTGTATTTTACTCGGCACTATCAACAAAACGTTTTGCAAAAGCTAACTCGCCCTTATAAAGTTATTAACTAATGCCGACTGCTCGGTCAGACTACATAATTAGAACTGCCAGTTTCTCAATTATCAGCATGCCTACTTCGTTGGCCTTGCAGTTGAGTTAGCAGTGGACACGATGTGCTTTTTTGTTTACGGAGATGCATTCAAACCCTCGTGGCATTCGGGGCGCCCTATTCGGCCTGCAAACGTCAGGGATGAAAAATTTCCCAGGGAGGTTTTATCTGAGGTAGAATTTCCTGTGGCTCAGCCGACGTGACGGCGTAAAACACGCGAAAAATAACGATGCTTCGTCGGCAAAACGCGGGGCCTTCGGAAGAGAACACGATACAGAGCGTTTACATAACATTAATTGTCGCTTCAATCACCGTCAATTAACAGTTAATAATTAATAATAATATTTGGTTTTTGGGGGAAAGGAAATGGCGCAGTATCTGTCTCATATATCGGTGGACACCTGAACCGCGCCGTAAGGGAAGGGATAAAGGAGGGAGTGAAAGAAGAAAGGAAGAGAGAGGTGCCGTAGTGGAGGGCTCCGGAATAATTTCGACCACCTGGGTATCTTTAACGTGCACTGACATTGCACAGCACACGGGCGCCTTAGCGTTTTGCCTCCATAAAAACGCAGCCGTCGTTCATTTTTCATCCTGAAAGTCACCGACAGGAATTAACTGCCCATCGACGTCGCGCACAATTAGTCTTGCTCAGTCAGTCAGCATACATCGTACACTCTAAACACGAAAGGCGTAAAACGAGAGTAAGCTGTCCTGTAGCGCGCTCCATTTTATAAACTGGAGCTTACTCCCCAGAGGACCGCTTACTTCCTTTTTACTCCCATATAGGCGCGTTCGTGTTCAGAGTGTACCCATCCATCGTGTAACGCCCCTCGTCAGGAGCATTTCAGTAATAAATAAACGGGGAAAATTGATGCGCATCGCTACTGCCACGCGCCACAATCTGAAGCCGGCTATTTCAATACTCACTACGCACTCAGCCACGGTGCGTGCCTGCCTAGACGCTGACCTCCTGGACACGCGGGACCCACCGGCGTCAGCTGCGAGGGGCGCGCGGTCAAGGCGTCGACCAGGCATTTCTCCACCAACCTCCCAGGTTCTGCTTCCTGCGAATCATAGCTAGGGGTGGGAGGCTGTTTCGGTTGCAACCGAAAAAAAAAGCTGGTAACCTTAAGCCGATCATTTTTTTTTTAATTTGGTTTTAACCGAGAAAGGTCGGTATCCTTTAGATGTACGCCATGGCTTGCTGGCTGTTGAGTACGAGTTAGAATCGGTTAAAAGACAAGAAAGGAAAGACGCACTCATTGTAGCGCTTCGATGGAAACCTGAACTGCGCCGTGAGGGGAGTATAGAAGAAAGCGAAAGTGAAAGGAAGCAAGGAGAAAAAGGCGCCATAGTGAGAAGCTCTTAACTTCTACCCATTGGCCTTCGTTTACGCACATCCCAGTAAAAAAAAAGAAAAACAGAAAATTCTTTGTTCTCACAGCAGATTTTGTAGTATTTTTGACCACGAATTTGTCATACCAACGCAAATTTTGTTGCAAAAACAGAATATTCTGCATTGCTGTGCAGTCGCTGGTCGTAGCTACAGAACTACAGAAACATACCATAGAAAAATAAAGTTGAAACTCGTTATAACGAAGTTTATGAGGCCCAACAATTACTTCGTTATAGCCAGTGTTGACCGAGCTTCCAAAAAGAATCGTAATTCCTTCGCTATATCCATTATTTCGTTATAAACTGCTTGGTTATAAAGAGGTCCACTGCAATACGGTAATACCGAAAAATACAATCCTGGAGAAAAGTCTGTGGTTACGACAAAACGACAAACCGTTTAGTTGCATTTCGGGAACCCCAGTTGTGTAGTTTTTTATTTTTTTTTCATCGACTGGGCATTGAAATCACACAGCGCACGGGAACTTTTATGTTTTGCCTCAATCGAAATGCAGCCTCCGCGGCCGCGATTTCATTCCGCGGCATTGGGCTCGGCATTCGAACGCCACTAAGCTACGGCGGCGGATCGGCAAACCGTGAAAAAGACAGACAGCTTTTAGCGAGAACTTATTCCTCGCGAAAGCTCAAATTAAGATCACACAAGGCAAAATGGGTAAAAAGACTATAGAGCTGAAAGCTCAGTCGAGAGTAAAAAAGAAAATTTTTAAATGCAAAACAAAAATTAAAATTAGAACAGGAAATAAGGCTTACTATCTATAAGCTAAGATGTGGGTTAAAAAATTCAAACGGGGAATAGCGTCGATAAAACTTGACTAGAGTGAAATTAAATAAAAATATCAAACAGTCGATAAACCGCTCAAACTTAGCAATCATGTTAAAAAGTATAACGACATAAAACTAATTTAGATAAATAGCTTATTTGGCAAAAAGGACTGTGAAGCTTCACGAAAGGTAAAGAGCTGTAAGCTTAACACCACAAAGGGCACAGGAAGGCAAACGACTCAAACAGGAACCAGCTTGACCTGTCACGGCTATAGCATGCACTTTGCTAAGATTTTAAGGTTGCCGCGATGTCAATGTGTTGTCGTGACCATTATTAACTACTTTTCAGGAGTCGGTGAGACAGAAAAAACTCACAGGACGGTTACCAGTGTGTAACGCGAATATTTTAGTGTTAGCTGTGGTGTGAGAGCGAATAATTTTCATAGAGTTCGGACCTAAGCTACTAGGCTCCCTCCGATGCTACATGCATGTACGACAACACGCGTCGCCTTGTGCGCCGTGCCCCTTCCGCACAGTGTCGCCGGCTATCTTAGAATATTGCCGCAGCCGACCGCAGCAGCGTCCTGACGCGCTGCCAACTTTGCCGAAGAAGCCACCGCCGCTGGCGCTCCTTTCAAAACGTAAACACGCCGTGACGTTCCAGGCGCGCACCATCTTGGCGCGATGCCAAGGTCTGGGCTGCGGACGGCGCCCACACCGACGGCACTAAAACTGAGCTGAGGAACAGGACAAGAAGAGCTAGGGCATTGAAAACGTTATTCTATATGAAGAAGAGATTTACGGAGCTGTTAAGGCAGATCGGGCAGGAACCACCAGCGGGTGCGGACAGCTCAAGCAGTACGCTCGCAATCGCGTGATCAGCGATGACGAAGAAGCGCGGCTGACGCTTTGTCGTCACCGTCTTCCTTACAGCGTGCTTTGCGGACGGCGACGCAGAGGACGGCGCGAAACTGAGCAACGAGCTAAGAAGAGCTGGCATTCGGCTATATGTTTTCCTCAAAATTGTAGTTACTTGGGCCGGTTGGGGCATATTCTAACGGTAACAGAAAACAGTGCGCTGTATCGCGCTTTTCTGCGTTACTTTTCGTACATGTCGTCGGTCAACAGAATTCTCGCAGTTAGCTCCTGTCTGTCGTTTTTCGTATCTCGTTTTTGTTCCCCATGCATAACGAACCAAACAGCCAAGACAGATGCATTAAACCTGTCTACAATCTCTTACTGCAGCGGCATCGTACGCGGCCGCATAAAAACCGCCTTAACGTTTAGCCCTGAACTTCAAAGAACGCCAGTGCGAAACCAGTGCGATTTGTGGGAGATCAGGCCCTCTTACCATCAACGTGGGGCCCAAACTCTGCGGCTTCCTCTTCCTGGCGCTCGCGCCCCAGCCGAGGTGGCCCGTAGTACCTGGTCAGGCGCACCGGCGTCATGCCCGACGCGGCACCGGCCACAGACGTCGCGCTCCGCCGCATGGCTGCCTCCTCGTCCAGCATGGAGCTGGGCGGCCGGCTGCTATGCTTCCCGAGTCGCGAGATGAGCGAACTCGCCGTCGAACGCCCCGCCGACTGCCTGCTGTCGGCCCATGGGTGCTGCTGCGGGGGCGGAGGAGGCGGTGGCGGAGGCAGCTCGCGACTGGCCCGTGCTTCGCTCAGTCTGTCTTCTGCAGCGAGGGCTCTGGGAAGCCGGCCGCGCCTCTGGGACCTGGACGAGCGTCTTGAGTACTGGGATTGCTCTCGGGACCCCTGTGCCGCCATCTTCCACTAGCCGGTCCTGGAACTGATTTTCAGCGCTGCTCAGCTTCAACGGCCGTCGCGAGGATGCCGATGCACGCGTGCCTCGGGACACTGGCTCGCGGATCGCGACCGGCGCGTAGCTCGAAGCAGCACTGAACACGGAGGAGGAATCGAAGGCGACGAAGTTTTGTGCCTATAAATTGAACGATCAAAGAAAATTAGCTGTCAAAGGTTGCAAACAAAAAAAATTGGCAGTGGTTTAGCTCTGGTTAAACCAGGAGTGACGCGATAGCTGCAGCTGGCCGAGTGCAACTTGGTCACGTGACCAACCACGTGACGAACCACGTGATCATCCACGGCGCCGCGCCGCCGGCAGTTGCTCCGCACCACGTGACAACGTGGCGGCGCAGCCAAAGGGTGGCGGCACCACCACGCTGAAGGCTCGAAATGCTACCGTAATGTAGCTATCGCTACAAAAGTGAAGCTGTGTTTAATAATACCACTGCCCACACAAAAGTGTCTAGATGAAAAAGATGGAAATTTAGCGGAGAAGCCGCACTGTGCTTCATCAAGCGTGAACACAGTACAAACATGTGCGGTGCGTCGCTGGTGGTTGGCACTAAGACTGTGCACGCCGGGTGCGCTTTTCATCCCTCGTTTCATAAACTGCTACAGACAATGGCATCTTCGATGGAGTGGCCTGCGTACAAAGTCATACGCGCTGCAGGAAACGAGGGGCGTAAGCCGAAGTTTCATGAGGCGTGTATTGCTGAAAGAAACCAAGAGCAGAAACGAAAATGGCCCTCCAACATCCTTTTTCTCCCATTCTGGCATTTATCACTCTGCGCCCTTCGTGGCGTGGGTTGCATTCCACTGGCCCATGATGCGTCACTGAAAATAACGCACCAGCATATGCTGATTTACTTGCTCAGAACAGCAGATCACCCGTCGACGCCTGCATCTCGAAGAGCATACGTGATAAGGGCGTGCCGCGCGAATGTATGTTCGGGTGATGATTGCCTGCGTTCCCATGGCCTGTACCGAACCTTCCCCCTTACCTCCCGCCACGCTGCCATTAAAGAGGGAACAATAGAAGTCTGAAGACATAGACACGAAATCATCACAGACAGTTGTTTCACGGACCTTCAATATTTCACAGCCACAGCCACTTCCAAGTTCTGACACTCGAAAATGGGACTGCCTCGAGCTCGCCCTTCTCGGCCATCAATCACGCAAAAATAAAAGCTCCACGTGCTTCTCACCCACGGTCAGAAAGAAACACCGCTGCCGTGAAGCACGACGGAAGAGGGTGTGTAATAAGCGACATCTATCACCATCACTGATTTGTCCTCGGAAAAGGCTGAAAAGGTAGCTTTTTACAACGATACCAGCACGTGGAATTTCCCCTGTGGTGAGCGGTGTCTGCGTTGCCATCGCAGAGCGTCAAAACTAAAGACAAACTGGTGCGTTCACCTGCTTGTCGATGAGAAGGTTGCCCAAGTCGATCTGAGTCACAAAGGCCGTGCATGTGAGCCGGGAAGCTCGCGCTCTCCACAATGGGCCATCTGTGGCCGTGTGACATGTGCGCAAAGAATCACGCCCATATTCTCTTTGTCTTCGGCTCGCACCGGCTAATGGCCCCATGACTTCGCGACGTCGTTGCATACCGTCCGCTGTGGACAGTAAAGGCTGCTGCGGAATCAGCGTTCTTCAGAAAATAAATCTCGAGAATTCGCCTCAGTGAGCGTAGTCTTCGCTGCATCGCAGGCATGCGCTCAGGCTAAAGGGAGTCGGGTGGGGTGAGAGAGATCTCACACGAAATCTGACTAAAGGCCCGACTAACTGGCTACGTCATCGTCGTTTTTAAAAACGATTGTCACGGAGTTGGCGACGACTGCCTTTTTTTCTGGCGCCGAGCGACGAGGTATACAAGATGCTGCATGCAGTAGCACTTCAGTAGCAGTAGCACTTCCTGCGCAATAAAGTGCACCGGATACGTCCGAAGTAAACCTTTAGCCGCAGCTTGAATTAAAACACTGAGTAATTCAGTTCGCCCTCTGGAAAGTTATAGACTTTTGAATTAATTGCAAGTTACGTACATATCGGCATAGAAAATGACGGGCTTCCGTTTGACCTCATTATGCCTATTGGCCTCCATTGTTTCGTGACGGTCTCGCATGGCCGCCAGTTTTCAATGTGATCCGGACGCGAGGCACCCGCGGCTGTATTTCCGAGAGAGTATATCTCGTTTTGTTGAAGAGCAGAAAGCGCCAGTTCGTGTGCCGCAGTGATAGACCTTAAAGAACTACAATGCCGGTCCCATAATAGATGTCAGTTTTCTTATTTGTTTTTTTAGCGCATTGTTTTGTGTAACACATGTACGTGGAAGCCTGGTAATAAAGGGAAAAAAAAATGTTGCACAAACCACTAGGCTGGTTGTCTATGAAACGCGAGAGCATTCGTCATGATACGACGAAACTCACTATGAACACAACGACGTAATGAGAGTATCCCGTAGTGTTGCTCCAGTACATCCGTGAGGTCTGACGTAAGCCACAGTATAGCCGCCGCGGTGGCTGAGTCGTTACGGCGCTCGGCTGCCGGCCCGAAAGACGCGGGTGCCCCTCCGGCCGCGGCGGTCGAATTTCGATGGAGGCGAAATTCTAGAGGCCCGTGTACTGTGCGATGTCAATGCACGTTAAAGAACCCCAGGTGGTCGAAATTTCCGGAGCCCTTCACTACGGCGTCTCTCATAGCCTGAGTAGCTTTGGGACGTTAAACCCCCATAAACCAACTAAGCCACAGTATATTGCACACGCTGCAAGACACTCCGAACTCGTCTTGCATGAACTGCTTCGCAGAGTAGGCATCGGCTGCGGCATTAGACGCTGTTCAGTGATACGACGAAGCCTAACCAAACGCATCTTTCCGAACCTCGCCTCGCATTCCTCGGCGGTTTCGCGAGCATGCCTTTGTCGGGCGGCTTTCCGCACCTGTTGTACGTGCTGTTGCTTCACATCATCCACCTCTGCTGCGTATCGGCGGCTGCACGCCGACGTTTTCTTTCAAGGAGCTCTTCTTCGGTGGGTGGTCGCTTGAGAGGCCCCATCTCGTCTGGCACGTGAGCGCTTCAAGTTCGGTACGGCAGCGGGGCACCGACTGGCCTGCCGCTCGGCGATCTGACCCAACCTCCGCACGAGGCAGCTGCACCCCTCTCGGTGCAGTGCGGAAAGAATGGCATGCTGGGTACACAGCACCCACTACCGTTAGAAAAGTAAAATTCGAAGAGAATTAAAGAGGAAAGCGGGCGCGGGGAGGAGAGCGCCTCTATACTTACAAGATCAATGGGCCTTGCGAGCATGCGTGTTAGGGGTGCAGTAAGGAAACACAGCAACTGATTTAAGCGAAAGGGACACGCTGGTGTTAAAATGACCCATGCTGCGATCGCAACGTTGTCTCCCGCATGAACGCGACGACGTAATCAAGCTTTGGACAAGCATTTGTCATATCTCGGCTCAGTTCTCATCGGCTCATCTTTTTGAGGGAGAAACTATAAACCACAATACCACGGGAAAAGCCAGCAAGCAGCTGCAAATATCGCGACAAAAGGCCTCAATAAAATCCGGCATCTGTTTGAAGGAGTCGCAGCTAACATGTTTTCCCAATGCCACCTAGCGCCATGGCTCCATTTACGCTTTCATTGTTGAGTAAAAAAAAACAAAAAAAAACATTCACTGTTGCGGCACAGTCTCCACCTGTATCCGCTTGCATCGAATCCAAAGTTACTTTTTTTGTTGTTTAATCCGACAGTCATCAGTCGGTGCTCTAGAAAGCGTTTAAGGCTGGTCTGTGCAGGCAAACGTGTGTTTTCCGAAGCTTTTCCAACGTCGCAGCTTGGAATATGCTTCTGTTGTCGTGGTCACCCTCAAATTCCTATGCCTGCCCTTACATCAGAGCCCATTTACCCCATCAGCAATGCGGTCCCTAAATGCGCCCTTTAGACCGCCTATAAGCTTTTTTTCACGCTCGCCTTCGTTATCCTCTTTCAGGAAATTCTATTTCATTGGTTCACTGCTTATGGCGAGAGGTAAGCGCATTTTACGTTTTCTCTGCGCGTAGTGCATACCACCACACGGCTTAAAGAACGCCTCCTCAAGTAATCACACGGCCATGATAAATTTGACTGATAGGACCGGCGACAGCGTACTGGTACGGGCGCGATGGAAATTAATTAGCTTTGTACACTGCATGATCCTCTGCAGTTGATCTGTAAGTGCAGAGCGCTTAATGAGATCTGCCACAACGATCGCTCTGCCGCTGCTTTGAAAGTGGTTGGTCATTTTGGGCAAAATAAATGTAAACGCTCTGAACGGTCTCGTGTGCTCCCAGGGTAAACTGTAGACTTGTTGCTAGTTTCATGCAACAATACAGGGGTAGAACTAGAGATGCCTAAATGCTGGCCATTCATGATCTTGCGTTTCATGAATTCTTTGCAAAACCTAAAATATTCCTACGTGACATAGCGTTTTAGTTATGCCCAGAAAGAAGCAATTTCATGAAACTGATTTTATTGAGGCAATTGCATAGCATGCAGCAGCAGTTTGAAGTTAGCGCACCTTAGAATAACTGCAGAACAGTGAAAACAAAGAACATTTAAGCACCCACGGAGAACAGACTTAACAAAGGTAATTGGCTCGTTCATTAACAGCATACGCTAAAAACGTCACTGCTTTAGCGCTGGGCTTCGTTCTGAAGTGGAGGCCCGCGCAGACGAGCATTGGCGAAGAAACCCGATGAGGTTGGCATCAATTAAAGACAATGGATCTTTCTCCATGCATGGAATAAAAACTTCTCTCTCGCCAGCCTCGAGGCGAGAGAGAAGTTGTGACGAATTATTTCTCGCGACGCTTGAATCCCAAATGGTGAGTCATTGTGACTCTGCGTCGGCGCGCTTTGTATATTGAACTTCCTGCTACAAGTCCTTACGCTAAGGCAACGTTATAGTGCACTGTAACCTCATGTTTGCTCAGGTAATGCCCGGTAGTTGATTTGGCCGGGCGAGATACCCTCTCTGGAGTCTTTCTTCTTTTTTTTATATATAGTGCCCGGCGTCGCTGGCGTGGAATGGTATTTCCTGTCATTCGCCATGTAAGTGGTCATCTCCTGCCCTCTTCATCATGAAATCCACCGTAATAATTCCGACCAAGTGCTCCACAAGAAAACACAGATAATGGCAAGAGTACGTGCGGTGGGCTTTTCTTTTGTTAGATAATGAACTAATGCAAAGTGGTTGCTGGCGGTTGGCGCTTGCTAAGTCCAAGAACCTGAAGCATGGTCTGATAAAAGCGGGCCACCTTTTCGCGCTGCAAGAATTCAAGACGGTCGCCGCCGACCGCCTCAGCAAGGCTGTCGCTCTTTGCGTTCTGCAACTTGCTGCAATGTCCTTAATCACTTGAACGTTTCTGATTATAGTTTAACCCCATTGATGAGTGCTGGCGGGAGAGATTGCTTCCAAGCTTTTCTTTTAACGCGTTAGCATTACTACCCTAACTTTTAGCAAAATCTCTCCGTCTATTGTATGATGCTGCTACCCCACTTCAAGAGGCCTCCGCCCACTACCCACTAATTTTGCCCTCCACCCATCTCCACCCTCCAGAAGCTCACCCACCAACAACCACCCATCTGTGTTGTACACCCTCCAAAGACCTCCACCCTCTACCCAGCCGAAGGAGTTCTAGAAGAACTTGGATTACTGCACATTTTTCCGTACTGTTAGTCCGTCTATAAATTACGTTCTGACAATTTTATCGCTGTTATTCTAAGCCTCACGACCCTACTATCACTACAGCTTGCCTTGAACACCTGTACATCATGCACGTAGGCAGAATTTTTTTTTTTCAGGAGGGGCCCGAGGCAGTTGCATAGGGCGAAACCCGGGGTGGGGGTGGGTGCAAGGCCTATGCCTGACAGGAACACTGTTGGTCGGGGGGGGGGGGGGGGTTAGGTTTAGAGCGATTTTGGGAACACCGAGCCCCCCCCCCCTTCCTTCTGTTTATTTATTTATTATTTATTTATTACAATACATTCAGGGCCCCAGTGGGGCGTTACAGAAGGAACTGGATAAAAAAGTAAAAACAAAAACAATGCACCAAATGAAAACACAAAGTAAATGGAAAATGTAATGTAATACAGCAAGGAATGAAAAAACGTAAGCTTGAACAAAATACAAATCAGATTACGTAAGAAAACAGCCTAGTCAAACACATAGTTTTCCGCGGCATTTTTGAATAAACAGGTGTCAGAAATGTCGGCAACCAAGGTGGGCAGGTGGTTCCAATCGCTCGCCGTCTTGGGTATAAACGAGTTAAAATATGCATTGCTTCGGCAGTATGGAATGCGTACCTTGTGGCGATGATCCGTGCGAGGTGATATGAACGATGGTTCAAATAGAAGATCCCGTTTTAGCTGATGATTGTGATAGTAAATCTTGTGAAAAGTTAGTATTCGCGCGAGTTTTCTACGAAGGGAAAGGCTAGGAAGGTTCAAAGTATTTTTCATTGTAGTTACACTAGCAGTGCGGGAAAAATTAGACAAAATAAATCGGGCGCTACGATTCTGTACTGACTCTGATTAGTAAGAGTTTCAAGTCCCGGGTCCCACACAGAGCACGCATATTCTAATTTCGATCTAACTAAGGTTTTATAGAGTAGCAGTTTTAAAGAAGATGGAGCCATGGAAAAATTACGACGCAAGTAGCCAAGCATGCGGTTAGCATTGTTAACAATATAATCAACATGTGCCTGCCATGAAGCATTAGCAGTTATATGAACCCCTAAATATTTATATGTGGTAACTTGCTCAAGGAGAGAACCTGAAATATTGTAGGGAATAAGATTTTCGTTAGCAGACCGGTGTGAAATACGCATGACCTTACACTTGTTAGTATTCAGTCTCATGAGCCAAATATTACACCAACTAGATACCTTATTTAGGTCACTTTGAAGTAAGGATGAGTCTGAAGCGGATTTGATTACTCGATAAATAACGCAATCATCTGCGAAAAGCCTAATTTTGGATACGTCCCTGCTGTACATCATGCACATTAATGCTCAGCATGGAGAGCATTATGAACTCTTACACATTTAGTTCTCCCGGTCAGGCTCGTCCGTATCTACACCCGAGTTTAGCGTTTACAAAAAAAAAATAGTCATGATTCACAGTTGTTTTTTCTGCATATCATGAGAAAAGTTATCCCTTGCTCTTTCGGCACTTTATAGGTACCTACTAGTTTCTTAAAACCGCGCGGCTTTCTCCGCTTTCAAGCATTTCTAGGTTTGCTTGGGAAAAAGTAACTACATTCGAGTTTACACCCGGTCGATAGCGTATTTGATGCAATTTGGCCTCATTGATATATGCCAATTCAGGGTGATCCCAGTAGATTCCTGTATTATCCATGTATCCTGTCTGATGTGTAAAAGGAATTTTCGATGGCCCAGCTACTTGCATTTTACATTCTCATCACAGCAGCTCGAAAGAATGTAGGTCCATTTCAGAAAGTGCAAAAGATTACGATTCTAAAATGAAATGCGTGCCTACATTTGGAAATGAAATGTTTTGAGGCGACACCATTTGTAATCTGTACAGGCTCGGCTACTCCCGAGTGCGCAGGACATTATGCAGCTTTGGTTATGCGTTTTAGACACCCCCGCCGCGCGCGCGCATGCGCACACACACGCGCACACACATACACACGCACGTGCACACATACGCACACACGAACACACTCACACACACATACACATGCGGGCACACACGCGCACACGTACGCACACGCGGGCACGCACGCACACACAACTTCGCGGCTGTGTTGGTATTGCATACGGTCGGATCTAGTCGTTCCAGAACAGCGTGGCTATCAGCCGTGCTGACATAGATCCTAACGTAGAACCCTTCTGATAGCCCATGGTGATACTCGAACAGAGTTCTGAGCCCCGCAGAACTACGCGCGCGTTATTGCTTTGCGTCATGAATGTGTGCGGGGGATTTTTTCTTTTTTTCTTCTATTTCATTTATGTTTCATACTGGTTGCAAAAACCGGAGCAAATGCAAGGGGACCGATGACTCGCCCGCTCTGGCAAAGGCGAACGCAGTCTGTCAGTGCAGTAGCAGTCGGAGAGCGAGAGAAATATTAAAAAGCAAACAAAACAAATCTTCCTGATCTTTCTACCGTTCCATTCATTTCATGAGCTGCTAGAGTTGCGATGGCCTGTCAGTTAACCTTTTCCTCTCCTGTCCAAAGCCGATGCTCGAAATTACCTCTGGCTCGCCAAATTCACGTTGGGGCTAAAATGCAGCAATGCATGACCCAAAATGAGAAACTGAGCTCGTAAATGGACACGAGACGGGCAGTTTTATGGCGTGCGGAGTGAATATGAAAACGTAAGCCGCAGAGACCTTAACCGGTACTGCTAGCAGACGCCCCGCTTCCGGTCTGGTAACTGCAGTCTGGTAGCTAAACGCGCTTAATTTGAGTCGCCCAAACTGGAGCTTAAGGATGGTAATGTTACTGAACAAGCATTTCTGTCTATTTCTCAACAGCACTAAGAAAGTGAAGAGACGGATTGTAATTGCTGGTAAGTACTGTGCTTATATCAACGTCCTCGCTTCGATAGAATGTTACAGCGAAAGCTCTTATAGCTTTGGTTTAGCCATGTAGCCCTGCTTTCTGCCGTGGAAGCACAGCGTCAGCCGTAAGACCTTAACTACCCCCCCCCCTTACGGACATATTTCTTTTTTTTTTCCTAAAATGGTATCAAAACGGTGGAAAGATGGATGGAAGTTAGGAGCGTCCCCTCTGAAACGGGGTGGTGGCAGTCGCCACCATGCTCGGCCTTTACTTTTTCCTTATATTTATTTAAGCAATCCGACACACTTTTCCGGGCACCGTTGATCCCCTGGCCCAAGCCCTCGGAGGACGGTGGGAGACTCACCCTTCGCCGCACCATAAAAGAGGTCGACCTTGAGCTCTGCCTCGACAGATGCCTTTACCCTCCCCCTCATCCATCACTCACGGTGCCGGAGTCTCGCCTTCTTCGGCACATTCAGATGAATGCAGTTATCACCCCGTCCCGCCTCTTCCTCTATCGCTATCGATCGGACCCTTCCTGTCCCAACGGCCCCTGTATCTATGCGGACCTGGCCCATTGCCTCTTCTATTGCCCGGCTGCTCAGCAGTCGAGTTCCTTCCCCACACCCTTTCTATCCATCACCACCTGGCTCGACTGGCTTGGCGCTGAAGGGGAAGAACAGCGGCTTCTGGTCGCCCAGGCGGTCGACATGCTCGGCCTATAAATTATGGTCGAATAAAAGTCTTTTACTACTACTACTACTACTACTACTATAGCGTCTCAATTAGTACGCGTGCTGCAATCTGTCGGCAAGCCAAAAAATGCTTTGAACGAGGCCTACTGTTAGGCACTATACCACTGTGCCAGAAAACACACAAGCTGGACTAGCTCAGGAGCAAGAAATGACAATCGGCTTATGACGAGCCTGCATCGCCCAAGTTCGCTAGGGAGGTGATTGTTTCGCGAATTCACTAATTGAACTTCATTTAGTGAGTTTGATTTATTTCGTTTATTTCAAATCAATGACCGCCGCCAACCGTGGCGGGTGGCTAAGAGAGAAAAATTCTCCTCTTCGTGTTTAGGGGACAGAGAACGTGCTAGAGAGAAGAACCAGGGTGGGGATGGTTGGAATAAACTAAATGGCTAAACCAAATCTATAACAGCTTTCGTTGATTAATGCCCTAAGCCGTTACGTTTACCTCTATAAACTGTTTCCTCCAGTTCTGTGACAGAAAAAAATTCGCAGAATAAGCCATAAACTGCTCATAAGAGTTCATAGTAGGGCAGCACCAGATTTTTCATAAATTCATCTTTTCGCTCGCATATTCCACACGTGGTGATGGAGATTATCATTTTCATGGCTCGAGTTGAAAGGTGGAGCAGCATCAAACGTGTCTTCGGACAACGTTTCTTGTTATAATAGTAGTAGAACGTCCAGGGCTATTTGCTCCCTGCCCAAGAGCACCAAGGCGCGAACGGAAACACGTGCTGCGTACTGAGAACACATGGCAAGGGTTGCTCACTCTGCATTGTATGTTGCTCATGGCCCTGGAATCTTTGTCCATATCGTAAGCAGCGCACGGGGAAGATCGCACCAAAAAGCCGTCGTCGGTCGTCGATGAGCATTCCCTCACGTTGACCTGTCCTCGAAGGGACTCGAAGATAAAAGGCGCAAGAGCAGACAGGACGAAAGAAGAACGAACACGGACAAGGCGCTTACTGCAACTGTAGTTTATATATAAAGCACGAGCTCGCCTTTTGTATAGCAAGGTGCAAGGAAAGAAGCAAGCAAACAAAACACACGCATTATTACTGTCACGATAGCTGTGCCAATATTAATTCACACGCTCGGCCAAATACACAAGTTCTTTTTTTTTTTTGTCAAAGATACGGAGGGGGTTCTCACACATACCTCACCTGCTTTTTTGATTAGGAAGGCTTCCACTATTTATCTGGTGTCCTTTTCTTTATGCTTACTAACGACACGTGCATCGGAAAACTTGCGAGTACATTCTTTGCACCCCCTGCAGTACGCAGCAAGGTGGCCTTATATGGCTACTTTTTCTACGTCGTTATGACGCTTCAGCAGGCGTTCGTTAAAACATCTTCCAGTTTGTCCGATATATTCTTTGCCGCAAGACAAAGGAATACTGTACACAACCGCTATCTCAGACGGCACAGAGGGTTCACAGTGTTTTATGGGGCAGCGCTTAGGTGATCCCTCTTCTGAATTTACCTTCGTCATGCTTGTGTTTTGTTTGTTTGCTTTTCCTTGGACCTTGCTAAAAAAGGCGAGATCGTGCTTACTGCGCGATCTCGCCCAACAGTTGCAGTAAGTGCCTAGTCCGTGTTCGTTCGTCCTGTCTACTCTTGCGCCCTGTATCTTCGAGTCATGTACCAACTCGCCCAACACTCCATTCTTCTGAAAGAACTTACCGCCCTACCAGTGTGTGGGCCCCGCAGCCGCCCGGTGTGGGCGTCAAGAGCACGCTTTCAACACGAACAAGAACACCTTCACTTATTGTGTCACATTGTTAGTAGCGCGTGAAGACGACATCTTTACGCCGCGTATTTAGCAGGGGATGTATGCGGCGTCAAGCACTGGGGTGACTCGCGGGGGGTGTCTCATGACAGCTATACTTCGGGTGAACTCGCGTAGCGCTAATTACCAGCGGTTCTTTATAGGGTGTTGCCTGATGACCATTGCTGCAGCTGCCTTCCTGCCGTCATTGCTTGTGTGGGCTCTTGGTTTTAGAGCCCAGGGCCCAAGACCTTTCACGATCGCCGCACTTTGGAAGTGGATCACCGGAGGCCACGACAGGATCTTTCTACGACTAACACGCTGGGCCGAGCAGGGTACACCACTGCTTGTTAAAGTAATGGCTGGATTTGCGACTGCGCTTAAGTTATACGCCCAAATTTCTTAAGTGTTTTTTTTTTCGTTTGGATGCTTTTGGAACTATGGATGCTGCCCACTCTTTAGGGTTTTGCTGTGCGTTTCTTGCTAAAGCAATGACGGGATTGGACTGCGGTCAGGAATTCATTGTTACGCATACTTCTTTGATGCATTCTTTCTTTTGTTTTAGTCATTCGTTTACACTTCAGATGCCTTCTACTCTTGGTTTCGTTTTCTATCGTCTGAGAAGTTAAGGATTTTTGGACATCACTTTTAATTGTGAGGCAACTGTGGAATATTGAGGGGTAGCATTATGGAAACATTGAAGATAAGGGTCCATTGTTCCCATGCGTAGCAAATCTTTCTTGCAATGCTTCTCCATCGCCACATCGAGTAGTTAAAGACTTCCGTAGAAAACCAATGGGGAACGTTTTTGACGATAGCAAAACAATGGAAGCCCGCCGAGGAGAGATCTTCGGATTTGCTGATTTTTATAGTGAAATCTTACAATGTATAAAAAATTGCGTCCATACCTTGTTTCCCGTTGATTAATGCGCCTGTCCATAATTTCTGGGTATGCGTGTATTGTAGGTTTTTTTTCGCCTAGCTCTCACCGGTCTTTTTAAAGGATTTTTAACATTTCCCCCCAAATCGTCACCATATGTAACCTCAGTGTTATGTATTCAATGCTGTGTATGTAAGTGTTATGTGTAAATTACAAGGCTGTTCTTGAATATCTGCTCTACATAGTGAAGTACTCTCGCCAGAGCGCCCCACTAATGGTATCTCATCGAATTCTTTCTCTTTTGTCTCAAATGCGCATTACACTGCGCTTATGTTGCTGCTTCGAGCAGCTGAAACGTGGTGTAATTAAAAACCCGTTATATCTCCGGCTGTATTTCGAATGTTTCGGTAGCTGGAAATCCTGATCGTGCATTAGCGGTCATGGGTTGCCGGCTAACCAGTATAGGACCCACTTGGTTACCCCACTGATCGTTACAGGGGCTCAGCAGGTGGCCGGCACGGCCTGCATGTACACAGCAGCGCTACATGAACGCTAGTATATAGCGGTGCACACTTATAGGGTGTCTTGGGCGACCTAAAGGTGCCCAACAGGGCATACGGCACTAGTATAGTGGGCGTGTTGTGGTATATGTATTACGTAATAAACGTTTGTTCAAACGCTATTCGTTGGCAAGTCCACTACTGCATGAACGCATGTACTGTTTGATAGTACTTTTAAAGCAGCAGTGTCTCAAACAGAATACCAAAAAGCAGTTGCACCCATGTCGGGTTTAAATCGGGGAGGACATCGAATTTTCCAGGAAACACCCCCACTGCATCAATGGATACGACCTTGTGATTGTTTAATTAGTTATGAATGCAAAATTTATGTTTAAAATGCATAAGAAAATAACGTGTCGATTTTTAGGCTTCAGGATAAATCTGCAAAGGCACCCCTACTATGGGAGGTATCGGAGTTTCAGGGGCGTCTGCATAAAAATGACAGCTATAGCTGTTGCAATGTTGTTGCCCTGAAAAAAATTGCACCCAGCCTTCCCTTTCGGGCGAAGTATCATCTCGGTGATATAGTAGTCTTCGTTGGAGCGGCGCTTTTTGTGCTTCCTGGCGTTCTTGCTGCCGCGCAGCGCCTTCACGGCTAGCCTCGGGCACTGTGGTGTGCAAGCGGACATACGCAGAAGTTCTGCATGGGCATTCAGCGCGAGTGCAAAGGGTCGTTTATGCTTCGTTTGTTGAGACCGGACCCTTCTTGTTTAATGTTTACACGAATGACTTAATTGAAATTTATTATGCATCCGGTTACATTTTGTATGCTGACGATACTGGCTTTTTTTTGAGCGGCTATTTACTTCATGTTGTTTAAGGCAATGTTATTCTTACAACAATGCATAGATGGTCCACGGTGAATTATCTAACGGTAAATACTAGCAAGTCAAAAGCAGTACCGTTTCAACCTGTAAACTACAATACTACATTGGCGAGCCAACTTATGCTTTGTAATAATAACATTCAGTTAGATGACACCCTTTGATCACTTGGTGTCGGCAAGTGGCGTTAACACACCAGGAAAAAATTAGAAAAAAAAACGAAGTGTCACTAAGGAAGTGTGATCCCACGAGCGCAGAGAAATCAAACCACATAAAATGGTATACGAGGGTTTAGCTTCCCAAAGCTATTCAGACTATTAGGGAGACCGTAGGGAAGGGCTCCGGAAATTTCGAGGACCTGAGGTTCTTTAACGTGCACTAACATATTGCACAGCACACGGGCCTCTAGAATTTCGCCTCCATCAAAATTCGACGGCCGCGGCCGGGATCGAACCCGCGTTTTTCGGGTCAGCAGCGGAGCGCCATAGCCACCGAAACGGCTCACATACAAAGAGTTGAGCCAATGACGAAAGAGAGGATGAGCGGTTGCGTGCGGGTCCCCTCCTCCCCGACGACTATAGTGCCTGGTTCACACTGAAAAAAAACAGCGTAAAGAACAGACGGGCAAGAAGAAACTCTGACACAGGACGAGTGCTGACTCGCAACCAACGTTTTATTCGCAAAACCTGTCATTTGTAAAAGGAAAATTCATAGATCTGCACGTGACCATACAGGGTGAAAAAAGAAACTACACACAGATACAGGCTACGCTCAGAGGTTGTCAATAAAAGCGACGTCTCTCAGGTAGACAGAGTGATGGTTTACTAACGCAGTTTTACTACTCCTTTTCCGGTGTGAAAAGCCGCAACCACTTCCCGTGTGGACTGGTCCTTGTGGGTGTCAAGGAGGTTATATTAAAGCATCTGGAGTGGAGGTCCGCTATGCATGCATGGAGAAACAGGTGAAGCCAGCTAAACCAGCTGGCGGCCATCTTGCCAGGGTCAAAAACAGGCCGCGGTGAAATGGGCACCAGCAAAGAACGACTAATTTTGCGAATTTTTTTCGCTTCATCCGCAAGGTTAAGTAGAAACATCTTCTGGTAGGGATATTGCTTCTATGCGCACTAAATGCACTTGTATAATCTCTCCGATTTCCACGCTAATTTGCCTGAAAGCTCTGGTAGGCGATTTCTCCAGTCAGTGTTGCTGCCTTGGAAAGCTGATAATTTTCTCAATAAATCGCGTAAAGCGTGTCGTTTCAGCTAATCATGCAATTATTACATTAGCAGTGAAAGAACGAAAAATTAACTGACAAACATACTCTTTACGGGGAAGGGCAATACAATTAAGCGTTTACAGTTCTGTAATACATGGTATGGTTCTCAAATATCGAAAACATGCGGAAAGAAACGAAAGCAATTGCAATAGTCCAGCAGACTGTCATTGCCGCCTAGATTAAGACCTGCCTCACATAGCCCATATCACCAGTAACACTGAGACCGTATGACCCTGCAGTTTAATACCAGAACTGCTTCATGGTGCCGCAAAGCTGTGTATGCAGTGTTCCAATTTAAGCCTAAAGGTTGTTTAAACATGAACAAAACAACCTCGCTTTACTTTGATTTAATCAGGGTTTATTCATTCTATTAAAGGGTTCCATGTCAAATTAAGGTAGGAAGGCAAACATGAAAAACAGCAAGTTACGGAAACAAAAACTGAGACTTAAAGAGCACTCTCAAGAACAGCAATGCCTACCATCTAAATCTGGCATATGTATACTGCATTGTGCAATACATATATACATCACAGTCACTGATTCTTAAAGATAATCAGTCTGGAAAAGACAGTCTGCACCTTCTATTTGGAGTTTCCTCGGTTCATCTCCTTAGCAATGTGATGAATTCGGATCTTCAAATAGAGTTGCACAATTTCCTTGCATAAGTTGTGAAGGTGGTTGTCTAATGGGCCGCACTCCAACAGGTGAGGTTCAAATTGTGCAAATCAAGCCCTCTCAATAACTGTGGCAAAATTTTCCACTAGAAGGTGTTCGCATCGCCCATGCCTTAAGTCTTTGTACTGAACTTGCAGCACTCCAAGTCCCTTTTCAGCAGCCTCACAGATCTGCAGGACATCCTTGGATGGTGCTATAAGCTGAAGGCCTCGCCTTCCAGGGAATGGGGTCTGCGAGCCGTGGTCTCGCCCGACGAGTGACACACCCACAGTCAGTGCCAAAAGACCGGTTTATTCCGGACTAAAACAATGCTTCAAAAGATAGAAAACAGGCGCTGCAACTGAGCACGGCAGAACTAATAAAAAGAGTCGCAAAGACAGTTAAAAAGAACTACACAGAAAATACAGTAAGACGCCGAAAGACCAAGCGGCAGCGATGAGGGCTTGAAACGCTACATGAAACCTGGCTGCTTGTGTAGCAGCCACTCATGCCAAAGGGCTGTTCCATCCTTGCAGATGCCACTTCATTCTGTGCTCTTCGTCCTGGTACGGTGCCGCCCCGCCGTCTGTGTACATCCTGCTGGCTCGGGCTGACCGCCGAATCCGTCACCACGCTCTAGCAACACTCCCCCAGGTATTCCCTCGCGTGCCGCTTCGCTGGCCTTATCAAGCATTCCTCGCAGCGATCGCCACATCTGGCGAGCAAATGTTCGGTCATGCGCAGTTACACTGCCTGCACACGCATCTAGATGACTGGAAGAGAGCGCGCGCATTTAAAATGGCTAAAAAAGGGGCCATAGAGCCCTCCAAAGCCCACTACGGCTCTTTGCACGAATGAGGCTGGTCAGCTCACTAGAATGCATTGCTTCCACATAGTCCTCACATTGTGTTCTAGCAGGAACTTTGGCAGCTACAAATCCTGCAATAAGGGAACAACCGAGTTTGCTACTGCTGACAGGCACTTGGGAAAATCCACACGTCAGTTTAATCATGCTCATCGTCCAAAGGCTCCAATATCACAGATCTCTGCGATGTTACTGCCACTGGAGGTTCAGCCACATCAGTGGCAGTGGACAGACTGAAAACAGTAACATCTTGGGAGCAATTTCCTGCATTAGATAAGCTCGGTCTGAACAAGACTCTTATATGCAGCTTTCAACTGGCAGGCCGTGGGGTTGTTGTTGAAGCCACCCCTTCCCTGTACATAAACAAAAAGTCTCCTTTGAGACATCTTGTGTGTCTGGAGGTATTTGAGCTTGCCTGTCGAAACAAGTCCTTCAAACAAAGCTGCAACACTCTGCATGCAAATGAGCATGTCAACAAACCATTTTCTTCAGTCCGTCAGTCACTAGTTTTCCATTCACATCTCTCAATTTCCTATTATACTGTTCAGCCTCCTGGAGAAATGACTACCAAGAAGCTGCATTCTCCTTGTGCATTGCAACCTTATATGAGCGTGCCATGGGATTTCTTGAGCTTAGTAGGTCAAAGGGACAATCAAACATCCATATGAATTTTGCTGTGGCACGCGCACCTTGGAATTGCAGCAATTTCAGTGTAGACTCACAATAGTCAAGTGCGTCAGTGACCGAAGAACTCAGCGTTAGAACAGCAAGCCGAACCTTCATCTTCTGTTTTTCCCACCAGAGATGAACTCTTGTGGAAAAAACAGAAGATGAAGGTTCGGCTTGCTCTTTGTGAGCCTGTTCCCCATGTGGACCCCCTCTTTGTGCTGCAATGCTTCCAAAGCTTCAATATGACACCACCTGACATGTGAACCTTCAAGATCAATGAGGTGACTCACAGATCCCAGGCAGTTTCAAATCAGTTTGACCATATGACATGCATCAAGCATCACAAATCTTTGTTGGAAGGTTCTGTTGGGTACTCGAAACTGGTGCTGAACGTAGATGAATGGTAGCTGCGGTCCGCGCCGAGGCACATTGCCATGATGAAGTTTGAAGCAGCTCTGTCAAATGCAAGCGAAACATTTTCTACTGCTGCTGATGTGACTCTTGATGGACACTCTTTCACTAAGTCTACCGTTTCTGGTCCAGAAAGGGACTCAATGAGAAAATATCCAAGAGGGACTTTCAACCTCAATTTCTATGTAACAGCCATAAACATGGAAGCATTGGTTGCCTCTGGGAGGCTGTCATCAGACAGTTCTGTACCAATGACAACGCAGCCAACTACCTTGTTGCTGACAAGCTGGACATGTTTCTTGACGGACATGTCATCTACCATCAGAGCTGCAAACAATGGCTCGTCCCAGCCTTACAGCACATTTTTTAACAACGCAAACGCTTCAGATGTGAACCCAGGGTCACTATTGACTGCCTTGTACCACTCGCGCAGCGTGAACTGAGCAGGCAAAGCATTGTTGAACTTAAGCTCTTACATATTCATATGCAGCGGGAGAGTAAAAGTGAAGCATTAATGCGAATGCGCATAGTTCAGGAGGATAATTGTTGCTTGTCTTCTCATTGGCTCTGCCAAGGAGCTATTGTATGTCAGGAGAAAAGGAGGCTTCAAAAGCCTCAAGGCCTCTCTTTGACAAGAGCTTCTTCTCTCTCAGCTCCTTGACCAATTCGCAGGAACTATTGCACTGCACCGCTAGTCTTCGTTTTGTCTGGTGCAATGTCTTGACCTTTTTTCTCAGTTGGTTGACCTGTCCCTCTGCATCTTTGGCTTTTTGCCAACACCAATCCCAGCTTGGTGAACTCACTTCAACTGTAGACTCATGATCCACTCCATTTGTAGGTCCTTCGGGCTCCACCGGCTCCTCGCTCATCTCGGGACTTATTGCGGGCACCATCCGACACTTGGGGGGTCACGCTTTCTCTTTTGCTGTAAGGAAAGCATACGAGTCAGTGAAAGCTTGTGGATTTCAAGCACCTGTTACATACAGAGCCGTAAAGTTATAGCAAAGTAAACATGAAATCCGATTGTCAAGAGAGACCAAACCTGAGAGGAAGAAAAAAAAAAGAGACAATAGAGCGTTTGCGTTCTTTCCTTACCAGTGACCCTCTTTGCACTGCGATACTCACGTAGCCATGCAGTGCTGGAGAGCCAGCATCAACAACTTTAGAAACACTGATCCTGTACCAGTGCGTTTTTAAAGAAGCTTAAAAGCAAGTCATCTCCACTAACCATACTACGTACTACATGAGGCCACGTTTCTACTCACAGGCTTTTGGGGATGTGGTGAGAATGCCGGAAAGATGCTAGGAACGCTGCCAGGTCACAGTCTGGTTGTTTTCCCGGTCCTGTCGAAGCACCAAGGCTCAAAATGCGTTGAACAAACACGGCCACCATCCTTGAGCACCCAGCCATCCCGCCGTACCACACGCTCTCACGCACCATGCAAACCAGGATCCTGTTACGAAACCTATTACATGGAAACATGATAGCATGCCTTGGTATGTGCTGCATTCCGCTAAAATAAAGTGCTTAAAAAGCGCTCTGTAATCTGCACAGTTGTGTTCGTGCACAAGCAGTATGGTGTCGGGAGCGACCAGGTGCAAGCGACCAAGGCTAGTACACTGCTACGCAAATACAAATTAGACGTTATTCCCGGCGCCTTGATGCGATTCGTACATCCTAATGCGACTCACAACCCCACCATTGACAATGCAGTCGCTTGCTGTCCATTGAAGAAACAGTGCACTAGCACAACCGCAACAAAACACCACGGAGCCACTAAGCTGCACGGTGGATGCAACACGTTCTGCCTGTTTTCTCCCCCTGGCAACATGGCACTGTGGTAGGAAGTCCACATTTACTGGACGTCCCGGTAGCCGCGGCTGGTGAGCCGGCGGAGCGGGTTGACGTGGCTGGCTGGCCGGGCTGGTTGAATGAGAGCGTTCTCTGATGCGCAAGGCAGATCTTCATCAGCGCCGCACCAGTGAGTGCCGGCTTCACTTTTCGAGCGCCCCCTCCACTCGTTTTAATATAACCTCTTTGGTGGGTGTACAGTATCTCTGTGTAAAAAAACAAAGCAGTGCGCCTTTTCTTTCTCTTCTTCATTACTTCGCACCCTTGACAATGAGTCAACAGACAAGACAAGCCGTTGCCATTAGATAAATGATCTCTATGCTCTTGCAATTGCCTGTTACGACATCGCCCAGTCAGGACGATGTACCGAGCTCCGCTGGATAGTCTCCCTCGAGAGTCAGCATTCGTCCTGTGTCCACCTTTCATCATGTCCGTCTGTTTTGCCGTTTTTTTTTTCAGTATGAACCCTTGCCAACTCGCCCAACTCAGCATTCTGCTTGGTTTACACAGCGCTTTGGAATGCTGGACTGTAATGTGCTAATCGAACATTTTCAAATGCTAGATTGCTCATTCCCTGCAACAACTACCGTTATTTCCGGTACATAGTCCACACCTGGCCATTTGATGCTTTATTTGGCGATATTGAAAAAAAATGCTGTATAGCCCGCACCTACAGACAGGCCACAAAGCCCAAAATTTTAACTTTTAAGGGGGGAAGCTGGTTTTAGAAAAAAAAGTTTTTATTAATGAATTCACAATTACGAAATCTTCAGGGAACATGTATTTTTGCATGCTGATTCCAAATATGGAATTTAATTTAATGTACAAGTCCTTGTGGACTTGATGTAATATGTAACTTTTTGTGGAGAGCTTTAAAGAAATTTTGCTGCAGGGAACTTGCTAGAATGTATGCCGTCTGCTTGTCTTGACAACAAGCTATGCAATAAGGGTAAAATTATTATCCTGCCTATCACAGAAGTTGAGTTAAAGGGTTTTGAATTTCGTACTTCACAAACGGGAAGAAAAATTTGTCTTCCTGTTCATGAAGTGACAACTTCAAAATTCTATAACTCAGCTTCTATGACAGGCAGGATGAGAACTTCAGCTTTATTGCACAGCTTAATGTCAAGAGAAACCAATGGCATGCATTTTAGAAAGTTCCCTGCAGCAGGATTTCTTGAAAGCTCTCCACAAAAAGTTACATAACATATTGTATAAGTGCTCAAAAAATTGCTGCACATGAAATTAAATTCCATATTTGGAATCAGCACGTAAAAATACCTGTTCCCAGAAGATTTCGCAATTGTGACTTCATTAATAAAAATATTTTTCTAGGACCCTCTTCCCCCCTTAAACATAATAGCCGACGAGCTTTATTTCGAAATTCAGGATACTTTTTCCGTGAAAAGAAAAACACTGTAATGTTGCAAGCTAACCGCCGTTGTGCACTACCTGCAGCTGCCTTTACACACTGTAGCGTAGCGACGCTGCTGCCATATACGAGTCAATTTTGCTGCCATAGCCATATTTAAAGTATTAATGTTTCACTCATTCAACTCCTCTAACGGTGTGTCGGAGTTGCATAGATTTAAATCGATGATCGCTACCTACAACTCATTCACACTTTTTTCGGATCACTGCAGGGATATCAATCTTAATCTGGTAATCTTTATTGAAGGCATACATTTTCAAATTTTGTAGTTCTAATTTACAGGCTATGCGTAACCTTTATGTATGGCAACCTATATATTAAAGGTCACAGCACTTTTCTAGGTTACACAGCAACCTTTAGCACAGAGGTTAACCTGCAACCTCCAAGAGTGTAACTTTTATTGAAGGCATACAATTGAAAATTTAGTATATGTCTACTTAAAGGTATCTGAAAACAATCTAAATTAGAAGTTTACACAGTACTCTTGCTGTAAACCTTTAAAGTTAACCTTTCAGATAAATACAGCACATCACAGCTGCATGGGATTTAAACCCACAACCTCGGCACGTCTGGTGCAATGATCTCTTAATGAACTAAGAGCACCGCATAGGACATACAGTGGTTGTGGCTTCGGATTCCATCTGCAGCGAACTGTAATTTCATTTCACTGCATATAATAAATATGATTAGTGCCCTTTAATCAAAGAAAGAGTTAGGTTAACCGTGCTTTTTTCTGCATAGTGGTCTGTCACCCTCCTGATCCATATGTTTACAATGTCCGCGTGTATACGGTGGCGTATGGCTACAGATGGAATGGCGAACTTATTCGGCATGCAGAAGCATGACAAATGCAAGTGCATAGGCTCTCAAACCTTTGCCCAGATGCAAAACAAATTATTGTCAAAGGAATGAAAAATAAGAAGCACTTTATTAAAAATACAAAATATACATTCATAATGTATGAACAATATAACGGAAAAGTTATTTCTGCCAAAAAATTATATATTGCTACGTCTGTCTTTTGTGCCAGGATGATTCTTTGTAACCGTATTGATTGGACAGTTTTTTTTCTTTGAGCGTGCCAAAAAGCACTTCAACCGGTTGGAGATAACCCCAGGTGGGATTTGAACTTGAGGTCTAAGGAGTTTTTGCACCAAAATAGCAGTCTGCAAAAATGCATGCATGTACCTCAGGTTTATCAGGTAGTACACCAGAAGGCATACAATGAAGGCCCACTCAATGTTCTTGTTTTTCAAAGCGATGACCTCAGCTTGGGTGCCTCCATATATCCAAGACTGGTTCTTGTATGTATACACATGAGGCATAGTAACTTGTACTGCTGTAGGTAGTGCAGTCTGTAAGTAGAATTGCAAAAGACCCAAGATAATCAGATTACTAAATTCAGTGAATGCAGTGGTCTGCTCTATGTTTTCTTTGCACTGTGCTTATGCTCTCCTTATCCCTTAATGAGAAAGAGATATCTTTTCTAGATTGGGAGAAAAAAGTCATTCACTCGTTTTTTTTTCCCCAACCAAAGACGTTTTTCATGATTTGCACTTTTACAAGCATCTGCAGATTTCATGCAGGCAGGGTTCAGAGCAAAATTATTCAAGTTTTCACAGACTTTCATGGCATTGTGCAAATTTTTTCAAGGACAAACGAATCGGGCAGCTTATGAAAGCAGCATTCTTCAGAGCAGAAATGTACCCTTCAGTGCACATGAAATTTCTACCACAGAAAATGCTCAGCTTAAACAAATGTGCCTTTTAGTCTAGGCAGTCATGAAAGTTCCAGTTCTTTTCTTTTAAGCTCACCAGGGACATTGTAAAAGCCTTGTGCCTTTTTCTAAGCAGTCTTTCAAAGACCGTCGGACTTTATTGCTGTGCAAAATGTTGAAAGCATTAAAAGGATGCACATAGCAGGAGACACGGACAAGCGCTCATCCGTGTCTCCTGCCGTGTACGCTCTTTTCACGCTTTCAACTCTTTCCATTGTGATACACCATCTCGCCCCTTTATGAGGCTGAGGCGCTAACAAATTATTAGTGTTATTAGTGCAGTCAGAGAAATCACTAGAGAACTGCAGGCATTTGTATGCATTATTAATGATAGGGTGTTGTCAGGTAGATCAGCTATTCTTAATCTCATCACAAAAAGGGAGAAATATCATCACTACCCCAAACTTAAGGATTAACTATGAGCAATTTATTGGTTAGTGGCTTGCAGAAGCAGCTGGAAAAGCAGCAACAATCATGACAAAACGTAGCTGATCAAGATGTTCATACAATAATGTCTCCTGACATGTGTCTAACAAATGGCCGAAAATGACCGGCTACGAATAATTCATACAAAGACGAAATACATACATACACACACATGAACTCATTTCCGATGCTGAGTTGCTCAGAGGTGGAATCAGTCACTGTAGCACAGATTAAATTCTCTGCTGCAAAAGTGCCTGTGGAATTATTCAGAGCATCAGTATTTTTGTGTAAAAGAAACAATTCAGCGAGTGCAAGACCTCTTTCGTGGCTGCTTCCTTCAACACACCATAAATTCATGGCTTTTCAAGGGCCACAGAGAAATTCCAGGACTATCAAGGTCTTTGGAAGCATAATTTCCATATCCAAGGGTTTTCAAGAATCCACATAAACCCTGCATTTGTAAAACAACTTGCACCTGTCTGCAAGATACATACTTATGTGTAATTGATGTGTGCAGAAGAACTTCAAGTCAGTCTTTATGCTATTATTTTTGCTGATGTCTATTTTTCACACTGCATTTCATACATGAAGACTTATAAACATGCTCAGTTGGGTCCTCTTATTGAATACAGTATGCAGAGAGAAGACAGAATCTTAACTTACCTCCGTAATCAAAAAGTGATCCAAGGAACCTTGCAAATGACGTGAAATCTGCACCAGTGAGGTGTCCTGGCCTTGTTGCTCCGAGAAAACTTGTGCAGCTTTCTTAAGCCTCACTTCCAGTTTATCCACTGTGCTTTCAAAACGCAGTTGTGCCTCAGCACAAAGCTGTCTAGAACTAAAAAAAAAACAGAAAAAAAAGTGGCTTACTTCACTTCAGTGTATAGCTGTCTGGGAAATGGTTCCGGAACAAAGTCACGTGGCTAAACCTGCGTTACTTTTTAAAGCTTGACAGCAAAAAATACTGTGATGTATGCTGCCCTCAATACAAAATGACAAAATCAATATTTCCATGCCTGGATTTTTAAATTTACTCTGCACCACTGCTGAGAAGCAGATGCTTTACTGAGAACTTTTCTACAATTTAGGCTTATATAAAATAATTTTATGCTTACGATATCTTCTCCCAAGAAATAACTTGGCAAAGGGTAACATAGTGCTGGCAGTGGTCTTGGAAGGTCACTTTCAGGAAGCACATGACCCTCTCAGTGTTGTAGGTCACGCCGCTTAAGGTGTCCGAAGCCAATAACTAAAACATAAAAACAAAGACATATAAGACATCTTATATTTATTATATTATATTTATATTTACAAAAACAAAGACATTTTATGCCCCTCCGGCATAAAATGTAAACGTCACTGGTCTGGACTTCTCATATTTGAAATTCAAAATTTTCAGCCCACCTGTAACTCTGCCACCACCACCTCCTTTGTGCCCTCCAGGCTAGGTTCTTCAACAGGAATATTTTTTTTTGGCGGTGCCGCTACATGTCGCTGAAGCAGTAGTCTATGTATGAAGACACTCTGCACAATACATTTAAAAGATGAGCACAAAACATCAATAACAATACGGTGCAACCTAATTCAGTATATAGTCACTTAAACACATGCAATACAATGTACTATGTGCATCAAAATTTGGTCAGGAGCAAAATCATTCCTTGTTGTCTCCTCTCATTGTCTTAAAATGTTTACATCTTTTAATTTCAGCACAGACATTTCTGTCATTGATTTTAAACGAAGGTTTCTTGTACGGTTTTAACCCATCTTATATCACATTTTCTGGTTTGACCGCTCCATCTAATTTCCTTTTTTTTCTTGTTACTTTCACTTCATGTCCAGGTCAATGTGTTCATCAATAGACTTAAGTATTTGCCCAGAAATGCCTCGTTGTAAACCTGCACAATGTGCAGACATGCTTGCTGACCTAGCTGTTCTTGGTGGATCGGTGCATTGGTTTGAGACTGCTTGTGTAGAAGTCACTCCGTGTGCATCCTGCACTGGGGCTATAATTAAAGCATATAATTTGTATAATTTAGAGCCTGCATCTGCCATTTCTAAATACAACTACATTGATAAGAAGTGGTAAATAGAAATGAAAATACTATTAAACTAAATGTTTTTGCATTCCTGAGAAAGGTCAATTAAAATGAACACATATGTAAGATTAGCTCACTGTTAGATTAAGCAGATGAGCATATACTGAGAAAATGCTACTAGTAATATTAAGCACAGCTCTGAAAATGTCAGAGCAACTATCTCCCTTTCATAATTCTTTACCTTGATGGGAACAACTTTCTGGCTCTTGTCTGCCTTCTGTGATGTCTTCGCATTGAACAGGGCTTTCTTCACTTGTACAGGGCCAGGAGTCTGCATGAAACAAAAATTTTATGCCTTCTTAGTTTACAACTTTACTACAACTACTATACTGATAGAACAGTGATCGACCATTTATCAATTAGGTATTCTAGTCAGAATTTCCATCATGCAACGAAAACACTAAATATGCATTCTGTCCAATCTTCAAGGATGCAAGGGTCCATCTGGTTTAAGGAGAAAAAGTTCATGAGCTTGAGTTGCACTGTAATGGCTGGTTCAAATCCTGCAGCACTAGATTGTCGAGGTACTGCACTTCTATTCACCTGCAGCATTAAAGGTGTCATAGCAGTGACATCAATTTTATTTGAATGTTTCCTGTTCAAAAGGCAGAAAATTTCAGCATTTATCACCTGTGCAATGAACACAATCCTGCAAAAAAAAATATGGCAGTCAGTAGCATAACCACTCTCTTTTATTTGGGAAAAAATAAGACACCAGCCTTCAAACAGGTCAAAAGAACCCAAGCTTAATTACATTCATTGCAAACGTTTATTAAAAAGTTCTCAAGGTTTTCACTTAATTTTACCTGTTTTTTTTGGCTTTACTTGATAACTAAGACACCAGCTTTCAAACAGGTCAAAAGAACCCAAGCTTAATTACATTCATCGCAAACGTTCATTAAAAAAGTTCTCAAGGTTTTCACTTGATTTTACCTGTTTTTTTTTTTGCTTTACTTGATCATGTGCGGCATGGTCAGTTATAGCTGCACATCGATTTTAGTGCAAATTGGCCGAGGTAAAATTTTTGGAAGTGGCTCGTACCAAAGTTTGGAAATGGCCAGGGCCTAATTTGGAGGTCACCATCGTGTTGAGTGCGGTCAATTATGGGTGAGCATTGATTCTGCTGAAAATCAGTCAAGAAAAAATTTCAGGGGTGGGTGGCCCAAAATTTTGGGCGGTGGGCTGGGCCAAATTCAGAGGACATCATCTTGTTGGACGTGGTCAATTATGGGTGGACATTGATTTTGGTCCAAATCAGCCAAGGTCAAATGTTCGAAGTAGGTGGGCCAAATATTGGGAGTGGCCGGGGCCAAATTCAGAGGCCACTATCATGTTGGGCGCAGTTCATTTTATGGCTGGACATAGATTTTGGTCCAAATCAACCAAGGTCAAATTTCCCAGGTGGGTGGGGAAAATTATTGGGGGTGGCCCACCTCAATTTTGAGGTCACTATTGTGTTGGGCAAGGCAAATTATGGCCTGACATGGATTTTGGTCCAAATCAGCCAAGGTCAAATTAGGTGTAGGTTGGCCATATTTGAAGGCCACCATCATGTTGGGCAGGGCCAAATTCAGGGTCAGCTAGACCAGATACGGAGGCATCTATGTTGTTATGCTTTTTCTAAACCAACATGACGCCACTGTTGCTAGGTGTCGTGCAAAACAAGACCGGTCAAGACTCTTTGTCAGTGTTGGTGAGCGTATGGGTGCTTTTGCACTAATGACCTTTGTGGTCATGGTGTAGGAGCTTAAAACCAAAACAGTTAAGAAAGAAGGGGTAACCTGCTGAACTTATAAGCAATTCAGACATCGATAGGCATCACAACTAAAACTCAAGCTGTTATCACTGGTCCAGGATGTAAAATTTATAGTTACAAGTGTCTTTCCGCAAAATCCACACTGATGAGTATTACAACTGAGTTTATACTGCGGGCAGAAAGACAGCTGATTCACCTTTGGAACATCCAGGCTGAGAGCTTGACAGCACAGATGAAAATGCATTACTCTGCTGCTCAGTGTCTTGCATAATTGTGCCTGCAGAAAAACAAAACACCATGCTACACCTTCTCTTCGAAATAGAAAACTTCTGTGGATATGAATGACACACACCGTGGCCTCCATGGGCTTAAGTATCTTGTGAAAGCATGCTCTCATCAGCCCGAGCCTCAAAGTTCCCAGGTACACATTCTGTTGAATTCTACGGTTCTTGCCATGCGTAAAGAGACCATTTTAAAGATGTACAGCCAAACAAAAAATATTAAGATTCTATCTGGACGTATTTTATTTTCATCATGATGTGTTACTTCGTCATCTAGATTATTCAGTTTGACACTGTATATCATAGTTTAATTTCCAACGCGTAGGCCCGTGTGTTTCGCGCCAGTATAACACCTAAGCAAGGAGTACAATAAAGATGCAGTAGAGGGTCATTCACATTGTGCGTGAACAAGGCTCCGTGTGACTGCGCACGTGCGGAGCACCATTGCGGCCAAGCCGGTAGCAAATTCATGCAAAGGGGCAGGTGACACGAAGCATCACGTCGAGGTCCTTTTTCTCAGTGCGCCACTCTGCATTGATTCATGAACGGCTGTGATTCAACGGCAGTCCGCAGGTTTGTGGCCACGCGGAGCAATCTACCCGCTAAGTGAGACTGACACTGCTTGAGCAGAAGCCACAGACCTTTTTTTTTTTCACACCGGTAACAAGCAGCTGACACGTGCGCGCAGTCAGTGCTACTGTGCTTCGGTGAGCCGCATGCATCTGAAGTATCCCTTTTGTTTAGTTCTCGTGGACTCGGCTGTCAGGTGAAGGGGCATACTGCTAAAAGTCGATCAGTTTGAGCATATTTTCCCTACTGCTCTCACGGAAACGCGTGAACGGCTAGGCGGATGCGTCGAGCGCGGGACGCAAGACACATGAGCCGCAGAGAGGAAAACTTCCATCCCCTGTCAGGGGCGAGCCCATGACTGCGGTGTCAATAACAGTCTGCTGGTGGCCGACGCTTTTAGCGCAAACAGCACTGCAAACACCACATTAGTCGAAACATGTTGCGTAAAACTTCTTTCTTGAGAGCGTGTCAATGTTTTGCAACAGAAGCAATGCGCGCCCATGAAATCAAAACGTGTAATACTTGGGCGCGGGATAAGCCTGTCAATATCAGCGAAAACAAAATACAACACAAAACAGTTAAAATTTTGCAATGTCTTGCTTCTAGGACACTTATTTTTCTTATAAGAGAGGCAACTTTGCTTTTGAAGGCAGAAAATTTTGAGAACAGACAACTGCTGCAAAACGAAACTATATACTCGCCGAGATCGACAATCCTGCTGTGGGTGCTGAGGCTGTGGTCGCAGTAGTCGCAGTAGTCGCATCGAAGTCTGTCCTCGGCCATGTCGACGGTACACACCACCATCTACTGTTTGCACTCACACTGCTGTTCATTGCAGCGGCCGCATTATATTCCGCAAATGTCTTTCTGCCTGACAGGCATCGCAAACGCATACCACACACGCACCACATGCACGCCTTCAAGCAGGGTGACAAGCAGCACTGCAGCGCCGCTTGTATCGTTCATAGGAAACACCCAGATAGCTACAAAGTTGATTACACCTAACAGCAAGCATTAAAAAGCTTTTTATACTTTAAATTACTACAATTTGTAGCTTACAGTTGCGGAAAGATTCAGGATTGTGTTTGACTGCCATAAAAATGCCGACCTAGCCACCTAAGTCGCTCATCCCGAAGCAAGCCATTCCAATCCAATGTGCTAGCGCGCGCTATTTGAACTCAACCTCCTTTTACGATCTTTCTCGCCGAATGTGCCAACCTCCCAAAGGCATAAACGTATACATATATGTATACGGCACGCACTCGATCAGATATATAGGTTAAGGCTAAAGGTATACACGAACCACATACCTTTAAATTTCGGTTGTGACCTCTGTAAAGAAGTATGTAAACGTTTAAACCTTGCAAAGAAGGAAAACATAAAAACGTTAAGCCGTGCAACCTGTAAAATAAAGGTTAAACCCTGATAAAGATATACATAAAGGTTACGCGATAAGAGTGTAAGCCAGCTCTCAGGCTAGCCATATCATCTTCTTATACCGGCCCACGGCCGAACGCGATAGTAGTGGAAGTGGCACATTAATCCGTATACGCACTCAGCTCAAACAATAAAATCACTGGCATGGCCAAATACACCTCACACAAAAATGCCGCAGCAAAGCATCCTCATGATCAAACAGCATCGTCAGTACAATTAAAAAGAGAAATGAAACGACTGAACGCAATGTCTGGCATGCAAAGGCTGATACCCTCGATGCCGCATACTTGCGGGAAGGTGTATATTATTAAGTAAGTATACACGCATGATAGCCCCTCCATCATTGTATATTGCGAAAAGAACAGTGCCGTATAATAATGAGAAGGAACAGTCTTTAATCATAATGGGATGGCATTTTGGCCTAATCAGGGGAAAAACTCAAGGGAAAATGGTTTATGGGGTTGAACGTCCCAAAGCGAATACGGCTATGAGGGACGCCGTAGTGGAGGGCTCGCAAATATCGACCACCTGGAGTTCTTTAACGAGCACTGGCATCGCACAGTGCACGGGTCTCTAGAATTTCGCCTCCATCGAAATTCGACCGCCGTAGTCGAGATCCAACCCACGTCTTTCGGGTCAGCAGCCGAGCGCCATAACCACTCAGCCACCGCGGCGGCTGGCCAAGGTAAGAGTTCAAAGTGCTGGTTGCATCCTACCGAAAAGGTCAGCTTCGCGGGCAAGTCACAGGGAGCGCAGTACATATACGCGCGTCGGCCCCCCGTGGGCGGTGTCGTGCATTAAACAAAGCAACTCAGCGGCCTTGTTTGGTGCTTTTTGGCTCCAAACCGGGGCAATCCGAATCCCACAGCCGGTGCCGGCTTGTTGGCGGTGTTCTGCTCTCGCAAGTCCAGAACGAAACTGGCTCTCGTCCGCCGTCACAAACTCGCACTCTTCCATTTTACGTATAAGCGCGTCATCTGGTGAGGGCATCTGCACGCCTCGCAAATAAGCACCTGGGTCACAAAGGGCAAAGCAAATGCGTGTGTTCGGGGACCGATTTTTGCAATCGCTGCTTGCCTTCCTCCCCAAGGGGACACTGAAGAAAAGTGAAAGCAATTATTCTAATTAGTAAAAGTTGATTCTTTGGCTTTTTCTGGCTTGGACGTTTGTCCGGATGCAAGAGACGCACTTATCGCCGAGAAAAATGGATTTAAAAATCCCCCTCCCCCCCGCCATTCGATTCAAACTCGTGACGTCGCTACCGAAAAGGACTGGTTGCCTCTGTTTTGAACTGAATGGCAGTGTAGCATTGCCTTTGGGATCTGCGCCCCAAAATCGGTGTCGACAAACGCATTTTACTTGGGAAGTTGGCCGCTGATAGCAAAACCTCAATTTCGTTTTTTTTTTGCATTTTTCTAGCTGATAAAATCTCCGTTTTTGGTGACAATTGTTTTTTTGTCGTTAGAAGGAAGTAATCAATCGATAGAGATAGACTTCAATTTGCCCTCAGTGTCCGTTTAAGTGTTGCAGGATGAACCTTTATCTGTAAAACGTGCAGCCTTTGTGAATTTCCTTTTGTGAATTTCCCACCTTATAAAGTCACGTTACTTTCAGCAAAGGGGAGGCACACAACATTGGTATCGGATTTCCCTGGACAATACCGCTATCGTTTGTACACAGCTATTTTGATGAGTCCACTGTCCGGTCTCACGCGACTTGACGTATCATGCATCACATCAAGTCTCAATAGCGACTTGATGTGATCACGACGTCACAACTTGTAATGACGCGGCCAAAGAGTTTAGAGTTAGCGATAGCGATAACATTGCATTGCTATCGCTAACTCTTGTAACTCTTGCCGCGTCATTACAAGATGTGACGTCACAAGGAGCGGCTAAGGACGTGACGTTATGGCAACCCTGCAGTGATGGGTATCAAACCAATCGGTTTTCGCTGTGTAATAAGGCTGTCGTGATGATGATACGAGTTAGCCAAGTCATCATTCGGCGTCAGGTGACTTGCAGTATCATGAATTATGACACGTCACTTTCGCAACCCTATGATGTTGGGTATGAAACGAATCAGTTTTTCGTGCGGAATAAGGCTACCGTTTGGTCGAGAACACTTCTGATGCGGCACTATGAGCTGTGACGTCACATGGATCGACTTTAATCATGACGAGACTTTATTGCTACCTTCCAGTGATGGGCATCAAACGGTGCGGTTTTCCCAGTTTAATAAGGCTGTCGTGAAGATGATGCATTTTCGCCGAGTCATCATGTGGGGTCACGTGACATGGAGTATCGTGAATCACGACACATAACTTTGGCAACCCTATGAAGTTGGGTATCAAACGAATCAGTTTTTCTAGCGTAATAAGTCTGTCGTGAAGATGACACATTTTCCCCGAGTCGTCACCCGGGTCATGTGAGTTGCAGTATCATGCATCACGACGCGTCACTTTGTCAACCCTATGAAGTTGGGTATCAAACCAATCGGTTTTACGTGGGGAATAAGGCTGTCGTGAAGATAATTCATTTTCGCAGAGTCATCATCGGGAGTCACGTGACTTGCAGTATCATGCATCACGACAAGTCTCTTCGGCAACCCTATGAAGTTGGGTATCAAACCAATCGGTTTTTGCGTGCGCAGTAAGGCTGTCATGAAGGTGATTCATTTTTGCCGAGTGATCATCCGGGTCACGTGACTTGCAGTATCATGCATCCCGACAAAACTCTTCGGCAACGCTATGATGTTGGGTATCAAACCAATCGGTTTTACGTGCGGAATAAGGCTGTCTTGAAGAAAATACATTTTCGCCGAGTCATCATCGGGGATCACGTGATTGCAGTATCATGCATCTCGATACGTCACTTTGGCAACCCTATCATGTTAGGTGTGAAAAGAATCGAATTTTCGTGCGGAATAATGCTATCGATGGGTCCAAGCACTTTCGCATCGTCTTTACGAGTTGTCAGGTGACATTAAGCAACTTATCATGATGGGCATATTAGCGACAATAGAGAGATTGGTATGAAATGAATTGTTTGTTTTTTTACAGTAATAAGGCTGCCTAGGGACGATGCGTTTTTGCAGAATTGCAGACCCCAGTGATATGTGGTGTCCTGCGCCATAACACGTCCCTTTTGGAATCCTAGCATGCTTGTTATGAAATTAATCTGTTTTCAGAGAGTAACTAAACTGTCGATAGGTTTGCACCACAGCATTTTTGTGGAGGCAAGACAAATTTGTGCGACAATAGGTATTGCCGATTCGGCGCTGAGTGGATGATTTGAATGGCTTACACACAGAATAATCAAGAATACTCAGCCGCAAAATCAGCGTCAGTGCGAAGTATTAGCCTTTCAGGGATTTACAGGAGTTCTATACCTTCTTGTAAACCTTGTATATGTTCATCTGCATGTGAATTTGATGACTCAACATGCGCTCCGAAAGTGGACAAATTTATTCGTGGGAGACGAGGCAGGACTGGTTCGTTAGCCGAGAGAGTCAAATTACTTACATGCGAAGAGTGATTTAATTGGAGTTCATAGTGAACGTGTGTGGGTGGTGGTGGTGAAAAACTTTATAAAGTAGAGCAAGCCTTAATTGTTACATCCTAGTGATGGGATTGCTCTTGGATGCGTGTCGTGGCCGGAAGGTGATGCTTCTCAGCGACTTCCAAAGCCCAGTCCACTAGCTGCCGTTGGGCAGCCGGGTCAGAACTGGACACCGCAGCCTCACATCGCTCGAGATCTGTGAGTTGCCAATCGGCTGGTGGAAGGAGCTCAGAGCAAGAATCAAGAATGTGTGCAAAATCCGCTTTCGGAGCGCCGCAGAGGGTGCATACTGGCGTGAACAGTCCCGGGTGAACCAGGGCTAAGTGGGCAGGGGAGAGGAAGGTGCGGGATTGTTGCTGTCGCCACGTCACCTGCTGCAATTTAGTGAGAGACTTGTGCGGAGGGGGATACGTTAGCCGTTGCTCACGGTAGTGTAGAGTGATCTCGTGATACGCGACCATTCGATCTCGAGCGTCTTTCCAGGCGTCGGCGGCTCCTGCTCGGCTGACGAAACATCGAGCTAAAGAATGAGCCGCCTCGTTACCTGGGTGGTCGGCGTGGGCCGGGACCCAGAGAAGCTGAATAGGTCGGGTAGGGGCGGGAGACCGGCTTAGAAGCCGGAAAGTGGGTTCGGAGATGCGGCCTTTCGCAAAGTTACGGACCGCGGTCTTTGAGTCGCTGAAAATGTGGGTCGCCGATGTAGTAGCGATGGCTAAGGCTACGGCTGCCTCCTCCGCTTCCGCAGGAGTGGAGGCAATGACAGCGCCTGCCGTAATAGGGGTGTACGATTTAGACACTACCGCCAGGGCAAAGGCAGAAGAGGAGGTGTAAAAGGCTGCGTCGACGTAGACGCTCTCCGGCTGTGCGCCATAGTGTTTGTGTAGGGCTGCAGCCCGAGCAGCACGACGAGCCGCGTTATGCTCGGGATGCATGTTCTTGGGGAGAGGGTAAATGGTGATGAGGTCCCGTGTGCTGTGTGGGAGGGAGAAGGTGTGGGCATAATAGCCAGGGGGGTGTAGGCCAATGGCGTCAAGAATGTGGCGGCCGGCTAGGGTGGAGGAGAGCCGATCAAGTTGGGCAGATCGATGGGCCTCGGTGAGCTCGGCGAGGGTGTTGTGTACGCCCATCTTAAGAAGACGTTCATTCGACGTGTGCTGGGGGAGGTTGAGGGCCGTCTTGTACGCCTGACGGATGAGGCAGTTGACTTTGTTCTCCTCTACTCGGGAGAGGAAGAGATAGGGCAGGGAGTATACTACCCGGCTAAGGACGAAAGCCTGGATCAGGCGGCGGAGGTCGTGTTCCCGCATGCCTCGGTGTTTGTTAGCGATTCGTCTGATGAGGCGAACGGTTTGTTGAACGGTAGCAGTGAGCTTTGTGATTGTGGCAGTGTTCTTGCAATTGTTCTGGAGAACCATCCCCAGGATGCGAACTTTGTCTACCTCTGGTATGCGGGTGGCATGAATGGTGACATTGATGCCAGGTGGGGCAGTTTTGTCCAGTCTTCCCTGTGGGGGGCGAAGGACCAGAAGTTCCGATTTTGTAGGAGAGCATGCAAGGCCGACCTGATGGGCATAGGAGGTCACCACTTCTGCCCCCGCTTGTAGTGTCTCTTCAATGGTGCCGACATTACCCGTGGAGGTCCACAGGGTGATGTCGTCGGCATATAAAGAGTGCGAGAGGGCGGGAATGGCTGAAAGAGCCTTTGCCATGGGGATGAGAGTTAAAATAAATAGAAGTGGGGAGAGTAGCGATCCCTGAGGGGTACCTCGGCAACCGAGAGTGAAAACAGGGGAGGAGATCTAGTGAGCCAAAAGTGATTTCAGCTGTGCGGTGGCGGAGGAAGGCTGAGATGTACTGATGGGTACGAGTGCCGACGTGTAGGGACGACAGGGCGTCCAAGTTGGCCGAATGATGTACATTGTCGAATGCCTGTTTTAGATCCAGGGCCAGGACCGCGCGCGTGCGCCTCGTGTTTCGGGGGTGGAGGACGTCTTCTGAGAGCTGAAGCATGATATCTTGGGTGGAGAGGTGGGGACGGAAACCAACCATCGTTGGGGGAAGAGGAGGTTGTCGTCCATGTGTTCCTGGAGGCGACCAAGGACGACGTGCTCAAAGAGCTTGCCGATGCAAGACGTAAGGGAAATGGGACGGAGATTCCTTATCTCAAGAGGCTTTCCTGGCTTGGGGAAAGTTATGCGGGCATGAGTCCACTGCGAAGGGAGGGTTCCCGTTCACCAGCAGTGATTAAACAAGTCTGCAACAGCCTCCACGGACTGGCCGTCGAGATTGCGGAGCGCCTTGTTGGTGACTCTGTCAGCGCCGGGGGCGGTCGTGGTCCGAAGTTTATGCATGGCCGCCCGAACCTCCGCCGGAGAGATGTCCGAGTCGAGTTCCGGGTTGGGGTCTCCCGTGTACGGGGGAGGGGGTGGGAGGGGTGGTGGTGAGATATTGATCTTTGAGGGCTTGGAGGAGTGCATCGTCTGAGAGGGGGAGCTGGTGCAAGATGCGTGTGACATGCTTGCGTTGGGTGCCCTTCTTGTGACCCGGGTCCAGGAGATATCTGAGGAGGGACCAGGTGTCTTTGAGGCCTAAATTGCCACTCATGCGATCGCAGACCTGTCCCCATTGTTGATGGGCCAGGTCGCGTGCATGTGTTTCAATCTCGCGTACGAGATGAGCGATACGGCGTTTGAGGGGCCGATTGTGCTTTTGATTGAGCCAGCGCCTTTGCAGGCTGGCATGTGCTTCCCACATGTGGAGGAGCCGGCTGTCAGCAGCCGACGTGTCCTCAGGTTCGGGAATGGTGGAGGTAGCGCGGGCGACATCGCGGTTGAGACTGGCGGTCCATTCAGAGAGGTCCGTGATGGTGTTCGGGGTTAGGTGCCGAAGTTGGCGGAATTTGTCCCAATCCACCACCTGTGTCCCTCGTCGTTTTGGCGAGGTAATGGAAGAGATATTGACCTCTGTGGAAATGATATAATGGTCGCTGCCAAAGGAGTGTGTCGTCTTGATCCATCGGCTGTCGCGAATGTGTTTGCTAATTGTGAGGTCTGGGCTGGTGTTGTGCTGAACACTGGAACCAATACGGGTAGGGATCGTGGTGTCATTCAAAAGGGAGAGGCCTTTGTCCTGAATGAATGACCACAGGGAGGTGCCTTTGCGACAGTTCTTGCGGTACCCCCAACTGATGTGATTGGCGTTAAAGTCGCCCACTACCAACAGGCAGTTGTTCGAACTGATTGAGAGCGTCTTGCGGAAAGCCGCAAGAAGAGGGGCAGGAGGACCTTTTGGGGGCTATAGAGATTGAGGATGAAGAGGCTAAGTGACTTGCGTGTGGGAGGGAGAAGCTCCAGCAGGAGACCGTCTATGTCGTCTACCTCTAATGGGTGCTCTATCGAAGTGAGATTGCGATGTACGAGCGTGGCGACCCTGGTCTGTGGCTGGGTAGAAGGTTCGTATGCGGTGTAGTTTCGGAGTTTGACGTCAGAGTTTCCTGAAGCGCAATGACCGCGAGGGCGTCGCGGCTAGAGAGGGTTTGTAAGTAAAGCTGCAGGTTATCGCGCTTTGAGCGAAAACCCCTGCAGTTCCACTGCCACACCTTAATGCGTTGGGGTGTCGCAGCCATGTTGGGCAATGACGGAGAAAGCGGAAGATGCAGGGGGTGGCGTATGACCTCTGGGGAGAGGCTCGTGAATCTTAGTTTGGAATTGCGCGACATTGGCCTCCAGATTGCTCTGGTGGGTTTCGAGCGCCGCCACGCGGTCAAAAATGTTCTTCATCCACGTTTGAGTTTCGGAGCGGAACGTGTTTAGCGTCGCCATCATGCGTTTCTCAAAATCTTGCATGAAAGATGTCACCTGGTGTACAAGGTTGTCAGTGACTGGTTGGAAGGGAGAATTGGCGTCATCGGCGGACTTGCGTTTAGCGGGGAGCCCACGTGCCGGTGACGTGGCGCGCGAGGAGGAGGCGGAGAGGGAAGAGACGGAGGAGGAACGGGGCACGTTTGGATGTGTCGGGGTTTGCATCACTGGGAGCAATGTCGGTGGGGAGTGTTCACGCCTTAAAAGGTTTTGAAGTTGCTCTTTTAGAGCAGCAATTTCGCGACTCTGGGAGGACAATTGTGCTTTTAGCTCCGCGTTTTCCTTCTAGAGCGAGGAAGACTGCGGCCCCCAGCTCATTTGTTTCGAAGAGTCCTGGACCCTTTGGCCTGGAAGTAATGAGAAGGACACGGAACGGCTACGACTGCGACCAGTTCTTTGGCGGGAGGTGGAGCGTTGGCGGCTTCGCGACGCCCTGGGACTCTTGGGTGGCGAAGATGGTGGTGGACTCGCCGGGGGCGTTGTCCGTACAGTGGAGACCGGCGTGGTGTTGCCGGAGCGTTTGAAGCGTACTTTGCACTTGCGCGTCCCCGTGAAGTGCGTTCCATTACACAGGATACACTTGGGAGTGCAATCCGGTGTTTCTTTGATGGGATGAGACGCACCGCAGCGAGGACAAAGGTCGGCGCGCTCTTTCGGACACACATCAGCACGATGGCCTGGCTTGCGGCAGTTGAAGCATGCTTCAACTTTCGCCTTGAAGGGATGACACGTGTAGAGGGTGCCGTAGAAGACGAGCTGTCTTGGAAATTCCGTGGTGTCAATGAAGGTGACCAAGATGGACTTGGTGCGGCCTAGTTGGCGGGCGTCGGCGATCGTGAAGTGGCGGCTGGGGTTAAGCGCCACGAGTTCGGAGAAAATATCTTGAGTCTGGTTATATACCGCGTTGTAGAGTATCCCTTTGACGGCGTTGTCGGGGGCCGCGACGTATGTCTTCATCGGATACTGTTGGTCGTGGAGCCTGAGTTCTTGAAGTTGGACATATCGTTACATTCGGGCTTCCGAAGGCGTACTCATGGTGAACGAGTTATTGTAAGGGTTGATTCAAAGCTTGTCCTGGCTCCGGGCTTGCGCGTAGTCGATCTCTGCGCCAGTGCAGAGAAGCTGGAGAAGAGCTCCGCCGTTCACGGGCCGCAGGTCGAGACCACCACCCGGGCGGAACAAAATCTTGAGGTCTGAAGCTGGTAGACGAGGACCCGGCGTGGGTGCGGCCCGCGACGGCTACGGGGACTCCCCTGAAAAGGGAGGTACCATAACGCGGTTCCTCAGGACCATCAATAAAGTTCTTTGTCTGCCTGTCTGCGTTGTAGCGACCACAGAATGGTAAGGTCTCGAATTAGCCCAGACTTGAAGAGGGAACGGAATAAACTAGGGAGGCTGAAGGCCATCAACTCGTTAACGGTAAGAGGGAAATAAGAGGGATTCGGGATCTCGCTGCAGAACAGCTAGATATTCGGCTCTAGCTGAGGACGACGACCGTAATGTTCAGACAATGAACGATGATTTAACGGATGTCATTAGAGAGCTTTAGCTCTACCGTAAGGTAAGCTCGGTGACTACGGCAATTGCTACCGTAGGCAAATGTGGCTTGGCAAGCCTGGCAACGGCAGCAAAGGCAACGCGTTATCGTACTTGCCGTGCGGCTAACCGGCTACGCTAAATGTCTCTATCACGGATTGCGCCGTAGAAGTAGGCGGTAGGATGGTTCGACAGGATACCGGCAAGCTATCTCAGGAGACGAAAGTTCTGATTAAGAAACGCCAGAGCATGAAAGCCTCCAACCCCACGGACAGAATAGAACAAGCAGAGTTATCAAAGTTAATAAATGACCTCAAAGCGACCGAATTAAGTAGTTTAATATGGAGAGAATCGTACTTGCTCTGAAGAATGGAGGTAGACTACAAGCAGTGAACAGGAGACTAGGCAGAGGCAAAATTCAGATGCACGCGTTAAGAGGCAAAGAGGGCTATTTCCTTAGCAATGTGGGTAAGATAGTTAAGTAGCTGAAGAGTTCTATGCAAATCTTTACGGCAGTCAATGTAGTCTAGACGTTAATGAAAGAGGCAGTAATGCTCAGTGATAGGATATCCCGCCAGTAACGAAAGAGGAAGTGAGTAAAGCCTTAGGAGGGAGCAATGCAAAGGAGCAGAGCAGCTGGTGAGGAACAGGTGACAGCAGATCGGAAGGGAGAATTAGCTAGAAAGACTAGCCACCCTTTATATGCAATGACTTATGAACTCGAGCGTACCACAAGCTTGAAAGAACGCTAACATTATCTTAATTCATAAAAAAGTCGTCATTAAGGACTTGAAAAATTACCGGCCGATCAGCTTACTGTCCGTTGCCTATAAGGTATTCACTAAGGTAATCGCTAATAGAGTCAGGACAACCTTAGACTTCAATGGACAGGCAGGTTTTCATAAAGGATACCCGACAATGGTCCATATTCACACTATCATCCATGCGATGGAGAAATGTTCAGAATATAACACACTTCGCAGCCGAGGCGACGGACAGAGCGGACCCTCATTTTTCTACTTGTTCACAGGTGCACCCGGCCAGCCTTCACCTTTACTGAGTGCCGATCAAGCTGACCAACGGAGGCAGCAGCGCAGACTGGCGTGAGCAAGCCCAGCGTGGAACCACGTGGTCCTCTTCACCTGCCTTGAAAAGGACGACACCAGCGGCTCAGCTCTCACTTGGCAGTGGAGGCGACGGACAGAGCGGACGCTCATTTTTCTACACCGGCCGAGGTTGAGCAGTTTCGGGTGGCTCCTGGAGAGCCGTGCTGCGCATGCGCGAGGAGCAGTGACGTCACACGGCGCACAGCTGGCGCGCCGGAGCAATACCACCTAGCTTACTAGCTTAAGTTATCTAGGTGGTATTGGCCGGAGCCGCCGCCGCGCGCGCCTCGCCGGTCTGCGCATTCCAGACGAGTGACGTCATAGCCGCGGCAGACGTATTGGCGCCGGCGCGTGCCCAGCTTTGCGCCTCCGTTGCGCAGTAGCCAATTCTGACGCTGCACCGGAGCCGCTTAACAGCGCCTCTCATTTTGTGCGCATGCGCAGAGGTATCTGTGGCGGTTACACATAGCGGGGCGTTTGCCAGTGTGGTATAGCCATGGAGAAGGAGAGCGAAATTGCTGCTCAGCGGCTCAGCGTAGCTCACGCTATGTATATCCTAGCATAGCCGAGCTAAGCCACTGCTAATTATTTTCGACTTGCTCACAGTCTGTAACTCTCGAATTTTAGCTGCCTCCTGTCGGTAGTTTTCTCCGTTGCCTTTCGTGTCAACTGTTGTTAAACGTTTTTTTTTTTTTTGTACTGAGCCTTTCAAGCGCAGTGACCGTTGCCATGAGAACTGATCTGGCTGACTTCAAACGCGAGATTCGCAAAGAAATCCATGAGCTGAAAGCCAGTTTAAAACACATGAACCAAGGTGTTGAGGGCTTCCGAAAAGAGTATGCTAACTTGAAGAAAACGCTGCTCTCAGATCAATTGATGACGAAATGGCAGATGAACTTCGACAGCTGAAAAAAAACTGCAAATGAAAACTCGCTGCAAATCACTGCACAGGAGCAGTACTCTAGGAGGAACAACTTTGAAATTAAAGGGATTCCCCCAAAAGAAAATGAAAACCTAATTGATGTCCTCGCCAAGGTTGGCGATGTAGTCAGAGAACCAATAACAGAACAGGATGTTCAAGTCTGCCATCGGGTTCCTACACTGAAGACCACCGTGCACCGACAGAAATGAATCCAGTGAAAGTGACAATGAAAGGCAGCAGGAAAAGCCGGGCTTCGCTCAAACATTGTGGTGGTATTCAGTAATCGTGCGAAGCGTGATGCCGTTCTCGGAAAAGCAAAAAAGATGAAGTTTGAATCAGATAAATTGGGCTTCTCTGAGGAAAAACCGGTCTTTCTAAACGAGCATCTGTGCCCGAAGATGAAAAAATTGCTTGGCATGGCGATCGGAAGGAAACGTGACATGAAATGGCGTTTTGCATGGGTCAAGAACAGCAGGGTGTACGCATGTCAATCAGAAACCTCTCGTGTGATAAGAATTGACTGTGAAGCTGATCTGTACAAGAATCACAATGTGGTCCCCATCCCTTAAGCACACCGAAACTTATCTCTTCTCTCTGTTCTTGTTGTTTTTATGGCTGCACCTAAAGATATCGCTTGGCCTCTCTGCAGTAGCTGTCTCACCGTCCCGCACTGTAATGCCCAAAGCGCGCGAAACAAAGCAGATGAACTCACTGTGTTCACTAGCGAATTCCGTTTCAGTTTTCATCTTCTTATGAACACTGAAGCATGGTACACAAGTGAGAATAATGTGAGAATAATGAAGCTCCGCCGTTCTTCGGGCCGCAGGTCGAGGTGTGTGGGTCGCCTTGCATTGCGAGTTCCATGTCAGATGTCATCACAATTTAGCGCGGGAGACACGAAGGAGTTGTGCCTGTCGTATGCGGCGCCCTCTTAAGCAGTAATTTGCTTCAATGATCCTTCCGCGGCACTGGCCAGCATTGCGCGCCTATTGATTTCCTTTGTGAGATTCGCTGGGATTGTCAGCAAATCGTGTTCCTGCTCATGGAGGAAGCCTTCTTTTACGGAGGATTTGAATTCTGAAAAAAAATTCTTCTGTTGGATTGAAAAACGGGCTGTATGGAGGAAGCCGCCTCACAGAGTGGTTTGCCGCAGCGAGGATTGCACTTTCGGCGCGGCTGTGCGCTGGCGCCTTGTCGTATATGAACACTGCCTGTGTATCGGGGTCCTGTTCGCTTACTTTTTCGAAGCCCCAGCAAGGAAGTCGTTGAATGTGGCCAAGTGAACTTTGTCCACTATGCTGTAGTGGAGCAGTCCTTCTGACGACATGCAAAACAAGATGCGGCGCTTGCTTGCGCTTCAAGTTCATTAACGTGTTTGGGCATTCTGCTTGAGCACCGTCACCAGGAAAGCCTGGAAGAGTGGAGCGGTCAGATTCTATGGTGGCGTTATCTTAATATGTACGTATAATGTGAGCGTTGCTACATCGCCTTGATGGCTTCGCCAACAGAAGTGATGAATATCTACGCAGATTCCCCCTCCCCCACCTTCTCCTCGGTGCCTCGGCAGGCGCATTTTTTATTTCTTCTTATTTGCATTTCATTGCTTAGACCGAGTACTGCTCCGCTGTCCTCTAGCAATGTGGGCTAGTCATGGCGGCTAAATGACAAAATAAAGTGAAAAAGAAAAGAAAAGGCGTTGTAGGCAGATACAATTGCACCGTCAGCAACGCTGTGCATGCGCAGGGAGAATAGGTGGTGAGATCAAGTTATAAAAGCCTCTCCTGTTTAAGATTTGTATGGAGACGATATTAGTGCCATCTGCTAACTACTTCAGGCTCATTTCATTTCGTTACTTTCTGCTCACTCGCAGACGACCTATGAGAGCGGGAACTGATTTCTGCTTTGGCAGTAAAAGTGAGACGTGTCATCAAAACGAGGCAATAGTTAAAACCATCGTATTAAACTTAGCAAAAATAAAAGTTCGTAATCTTTCGTCATCATTCTCATCCGTAGTGCTGGCCTTTTAAAGCAGAACTGTACGGATGCTTTCGCGTGCCCGGCTAAGCAGACGTACAGAAGTGCAGCGCAATTTGCATGGTCCGTTGTTGCGGTCTTCTTGTGAAACTTCAACAGAACTGTTCGCACGACGGTGCAGAAAGCACACTCCACAATCGACTGAGATGAAGAGCGTCAAGAAACGAGGACGACCTAGAAAACTGCCTGGCGAGCAGAAAAACTACCGGCCAGTGTCCGCAACAGACCGGGCAAGGATCGTCGATTATTCGAGGCGCGGTGGCGACCTCAACCCTCTTGCTGCCGCACTTGATATAAGTATAAAGACTGCCCGGTGGATTATAGTGACTTATAGAAAAGAGGCAAAGAAACGCGGTGGCTCAACCCAGAAGTTCGGCCAGACTGTCAAGAGGGCTTTGTGCGACATTCTTGACAGCAGTTCTGCTTCGACACTCGATGAGATTAGAAACGCCCTAATTGAGAGGTTCCCGGAGATTCAGATCAGCAAGTCCACTGTTGATCGCATTCTCGACGGGCACGGCTACACAATGAAACTTGCAACGCCAAGACCAGTTGAAAGAAACCGGATTGACGTACTGCCTGTTAACTACTGGGTAACTACCGGTTAGCTACAGTTTGCGGGCACTGGTATACTATGCCGCAAAATCCATGTTTTAAAAGCGAAAGCTTTTCCTGCTTTCGTCGGAGCGATTTCGCCGTCACCTCACGTTTGATCTTGAACATCCTTGCTGCGCCGCTGCCATAGCAACCCAGCAAGTGACTTCGCCGCGCCGCCAAGCCTAGTCTTCGCCGTCTCTGCGCAGGGGCTCCACAGCCGTGCAGCGGCTGCTGCCTGACCACGTTATCTAGCCGAGTATCAGCTGGATAAAAAAATATTAGCTGTTGCTCAACTACTGCTGAACCTTGTTAGAGAGCGAGAGCTGTGATGTATCGTGCAAGCAGACGCGGCTTAGCATCTGTAGAGTTGAGTGCGTTCCGCACACTGGATGAGCAGTGCGCCCAACCTGCCACCCTGGCAGGTGGCATTTGAATTAATGGCTGATCGCGAGAGGTTGGTCAGGCTGCGGCCTATTGCTGCAGTGCCGCGTGTCTGCCACAACGTTGTCAGCGCTAATGCATGCAGCCCACATCTTTCTCTCACCACCATCACGTACCTCAAAGCGCTATTGAGGCGCCCACTTACACAGGTGGCCAGTTATATGCGCCCTTCCTTTCCACAAAATCACCAAGAAAATTGTCAACGCCAACACCAATGAACACAATGAACGCCGACGACTTTCGCTTTGTTAGCTGAGCGAATCCGAGAAAGCTTAATTTTGATGATAACTTAGTCTTCTCTGTAACACCTGGTATGTGTTACTGCTGTTATCTGTATAAGAGAGCCCAGAAAAATTCAAACCTTTTTCTTTTGCATTTGTTTATTGATGTTTGAAAAAATGTTGTTAGCTTGCATATAAATAAGCTGCGAGGAATATAACCTTAAGAGGTGTCTTGATCACGTTTTCTTTAGGTTTTTAGGTTTTCATTGACTAAAATGTGTTAGAGAAATTGGTAAAATTGCATAGTAGGAGGCCCCAAAGCGCGGCAGTCAGGGAGACTTCCTATAACAAAATGTCTCCGCAATTGGTATACCGCCAGTTTTCACTCGGACTCACAAAAGGGACGACGAAAGGCGCGAGTGGACTACCTGCGCCGAACACACCGACAGGCACGAAATGCTGTATACGTCGACGCAGCCATGTACCCCAATTCCACGAACGCGGTGGCGGTAGTTTTGGACACCAACTTCAAGGAAATCGCCAGCGCCTCTCTACGCAACTGCTCTCCCACAGTAGCAAAAACGGCCGCAATCGGTCTCGCCATCCAGCACGGCGATACCACGCGAAACGGACTAAAAATTGTTACAGACTCCCAGTCGGCGTGTCGGCTCTTCCTCACTGGCAGACTTCCACACTCCATCGCTCCCATTCTGACTACCCCACATGTTAAAAATTCCACATGCAAGCACCAAATCACTTGGGCTCCTGGGCACGAGGGGCTCGAGGGAAACGAGGCCGCGGACAGTCTAGCTCGAGATACACCAACCGAGCGACTAACCTCCCCGACGTCACCCCTCTTCCCTCTATGTACGGCGAACGCCTCCTCCTTCTCCGAACGCAAAGGCAAGTCTATCCCCCACCACACTCGAAGCTAACGGCGGCAGAGGCGAGGAGCTGGCGACTACAGACGAACACCTTCCCAAACCTACACAAATACCATATCATGTTTCCCGATAGATACGACGGAATCTGCCCCTGGTGTGGCGGAATTCCAACAACATACCATGTAACATGGGGCTGCTCCGGTAGCAAGCCCCCCGAACTAGACAAACATCAATCCGAGGAACAGTGTGAGTCTGCCCTGCTCAGCTCCGATTTGGTGACCCAGCGTAGCCTGATATCCCAAGCAAGAGCAACTGCGGTGGACATTGGGGTCCTGAAATAAGGACTCCACCCAAAATTTGTTTTTTCCCGCCTCTTTATCCTACCTTTCTATGAATAAATGTTTTCTACTACTACTACTACTACTACTACCGCCAGTTTTGAACACTCGACTTCCAAACTTAGTGATGATGCCAGAGACAAAGCATTTTTCATAAATATATTTTTTCGCGCTAAGCGGGCAGCCTGAGTCCAGTAAGGTAGATAACGCGGTCAAGATTTTGAGCAAACCCTTCAATCCCCAGTAACTTAAGTCCTCTAAGGCACTCATTTCGTCACAAATGGATATGTTAACATTTGCATAAATTACCATTCAAGTTCATTGGCTCTTCATTTCGTAGTGACATATCTTTCCTTTGTCTTTTCCTTGGTTCACTTGTGCTTCGTTTTGTCGTTCCTCGGCGTGTGTGAGTTTTCTTGCGCTAAATGTTTCACCATGCCATCTTTTTTTTACAGAGCAAGGGATACCTTATAAAATGGAAAGGATATTCCAAGGGGCATTGCTCCGTTGAACCAAGAAAAAATCTGAACGGCGCCTGTCTCCGGGAATTTAAGCACCCAAGCAAGCCATCGCCACAACGACTGGAAGCTGCTGCTGAGGAATTAATTTACGCTGTGCAAAAGAAACTTTCCAACAGCCGTCGATCCAGCGGGCTTGTCAAGGTGAACATAGACCTGGACATCTTTAGATGGGTTTTCAGTAGGAAAGGAAGGCCGCTCGAAAGGGGTTGGATTGTTTGCAATGAGTCAGACTTTTCAAAGCTGAATCTTCCCTTTGGGTGGCATACTCGAGAAACGAAACTTGGCAGTGTAGTGGCAATTGAGTTCCCAGTGCGTGTGAAGGCTGCTGTGACACGACAGAAAGCTTGCAAGCTCTTTCCAAACGGCTATCCTGTGGAAAGTCTGCAAATGTTCCTTGTGTCGAAGGTTGTTGCATGCAGAACCTAACCCACAGAAATAGTGAGCCTTCCGCCTTTCACATATATGTTGCCAGCAAACGTTTTGGAACTTTGTTTTTTTTTTTTCGATATAGTATTGGTTCTTGCATTTCAATTTGTGTTGTTTAGAATTTCTTAAAAATGAGTTCGGGAGATTTGCGCTTAGAGATTTCTGAATGTGCAATTTCATTTACATTGACAAATAAGACAGTTCTGGAAATCTTTAGCAACAAAACGGTTTTGGAGAAATCTTATTTTGAGACAATAACATCTTTTATTCCACTTGGCATGTCCATCCCAGAGAGTTTAAAGGTTGCAGTAGAGACAAGATTTAGAAGCCTCTGCTCCTCGGTAGATACTCAGTACAGAAAAATTAATGGCCGAGCAAAAGAGGGGTTCCTTAAAAAAGAGCGCCATGTAAAAATTCCCTTCGATAAGGAAAGTTCTGTTCAAAATTCATATAACAGTATCAAGGACATCATTATTCAAGCTTTACAAGAAGAAGTGAAGCGAATGGAGGGTGTATCAGAACGGTCTCTTCCTGAACTGCGTAAGTCCATTCAGGATTTTGAGGCAAAATGCCTTCAGCTGCAAAAAGAAAACAAAAGCCTGTCATCACAGGCAAAAAACTGCCGCTTGCTCAACAACTGCGGAAAAAGGGTCGGCGAAGGTTCGAAACGCACCGATAGAAGAAAGCTGCATGCTGTAGGCAGCGTGATAGTTCAAGGGCTAGAAGAAATTTTGGAAAGCTATGACTTGGACTTATGCCAGTTGGTTGTAGAAGACCTTCGAGGGCTACTGCACAAAATTACTTTTTCTGACATTGACGGAATCTCCGTGGAGCGAGGAATCAAAAAAGAATACCGCAGTAATGGTAAAACTGACTATCAGGATCTTTCTTCCCTCGAGAAGAAAAGCGTCCGTGCAATCACCGCGCTCTTAGACAACCACTTTGTAAGCAATGTTTTTTGGGGAAAAATGTCTTCAGCTGTCCCTAATTTACCCTCGCTCCGTGTCATCAATTCATACAGGCAAAAATTAGACGAAAGCACTGCTGTGTTTAAAACCCTAGGAGAAGCAGCTGGCGCTCAGGTGTCTTTTGAGCACGAACTTGAAACTGCCGTTGCGGAGTACTCAGTGAATAGAGGTATGACAGGAGAACAGCTCAGGTCGCAGCCAATTTTGGTCAAAATAGAAGGAGATGGCTGTGTAGTCAGCACACGAACAAGCTGGACAACTCTATCTTTTCTCCTGATTGACAGCAGCCGGAGGCTGCAGAGCCATACCTTACATCGCCTGCTCGCAGTCGTCGAAGTCTCTGAAAACTATTTTCAGATTAGAGAAAGTTTGAAGAATTTGATAGACGAAGTTAACAGTGTTGTGAAAAGGGGCAGTGTCAGCTTGGAAGGACAGGAAGTTCCCGTCATAGTCTGTCTGGGCTCAGATCTAAAATTCTTGCTCATGGTTCAAGGATTGCAGTCAGCGTCTTCTAGGCACCCATGTCCTTTCTGTCGTATTAATTTAAAGGAACGAAGCAGAGCTGGGGCAAACACAGAGGAGTGTAATAAGCCGCCTCTTCTGCGCACTCTAAGAAACATGAGGGAGGACGGCATTGTTGGAGAATTCGGAATGAAAGTCGTTCCCCTATTCAACATTAAACCTGCATTTGTGGTTCCAGACATTTTACACATGCGCATTAGAGTCGTTAATCGCCTGGTTGATGGATTGATTTTCGAAGCAATGGACAAAGACAACCGCGATAAAGTTACGAACTTAAACACCAAGAGCACTCACGTGGAAGCAATTGTGCAGGCAATTAATAGCTGTGGTGTAAAATTTGAACTGTGGCGGGACGAAAGAAAAGGAAAAAATTTCACCTGTATTCAAGGAGACCCCTGCGAGCGCCTGCTCGAAATGCTGCCAGAGAGGCTCACTGGAAAACTCAGCCCGGAAACAGAAAAAAAAATCATCTCACTTTGGAAAATGCTTAGTCGCATTTTTGATCATTTTGAACATAACACGACCGGCGAAAGCATCGAGCAAGAAATAGCCAAATTCCATAAAACGTGCTTAGAACTTGGAGAACGAGGGCATAAGGGTTACGGGGCTGAAAGAATGACGCCATATATGCATATTCTTGTCTGTCATGCCTCAAATAAGCATAAATAATTCAAGTGTTTGGGGTGGCTTTCCAGCGAAGGCATTGAGAAAAAGAATGATATTCTGAAGCATTTGCATCATGCAAGATCCAATAAATGGAATGCGGCCGCCGATGCGCTGAAGCTGGCAAAACGCCTTGAGAATAGCGCGCACGTAACAACAAGTCGAGCGTACAAAAAACACGATCGTTCATACTGGGTTGAGGGTATGATTGAAGAGAGTCGCACAAATAGGGCTCGAAGCGCTCCTGAAATGGAGCGCGAGGATACACCTCCCGCTTGCATCGAGGATATGGACGCGGTTGAACTGCGGACCGAATTGAAAGCTGCTGGCATTTCAACGAAAGTAAAATCAGTTCCCAAACTGCGTGAAATGCTTCGCAAAGAAAGAGAAAAACGATGTTTTCAGCAGTCGACTTGACTTCTATTAGCAAAAATTGCCTGAAATTAGCAATTACCTGCTCGCGATGTTCCACAAGTCTGTATGCCTCAGTTTTTATCATTTCTTACTTTTTTAATGAAATATTCATCAAAAATTTTTGTAGTGCAGTATGTGCACACTTGCAGCTTGAACTGTTTACTATGTCTCTTTACTCAATGCTAAAACTCGCATTCTCGCTGGTACGACTAAACGAGAGTGAAATGCTTTGTTTGTGCTTGTGGCGACTTATATGTGCAGTAAATGTTCTTCGTTCTTCGCCATATTTGTGATAATCTTTCTTGATCTGCAATATTTACACGCTGTATCTATATACATGTATGATATGTTTATATTTTTTGTATCGCGCCACGCTGTGTTGTTTTGTGTTTTTTGGGTTTCATCAAGATTAGGCCAATTGTGTTTTATAATTACTGCAGTGCACGCTTGAAATGCATTCGCAGTGCACCTCTAGCTGCCTATGTTCCTTGCGAAACGGCGCGGTTCATGTGGCTGACCTCATTGTAGCGCGAATGTTGCACCTCTCCTTTCCTCACAACCAGCCTAGTGATGTGTGGCGGTTGCAAGTGGTACACGTCTATGTAGAAAGTGTAAAGTTTGGCCATACTTAATATTTACTACCGACACTTTCTCAAGCTGGTTCTGTGCATAAGTGCATTGTGTATTTCTAGCGAACTGTCGAAATGTATCGTTTAGACTTTTTCTGCGCCATGATGTGATGCGATAATAAATGTATTCTGTCATGTCAAGTAAACTGCCGCTTTGATTTTTTGTACGAGTTTTTGTAGCGATTATTACGGCAGCATTTCGAGCCTTCAACGTGGCGGCGCCGTGGTGGTGGCGGCACCGTCACCCTGTGGCTGCGTTGACACCCTGTAGATGCGCCGCCACCCTGTCACGTGGTTGGTCACGTGGTGCGGCTGATCACGTTGTTGGTCACGTGTTTGGTCACGTGACCAAGTTCCACTCGGGCAGCTGTAGCTATCGCGTCACTCCAGGTTTAACCACAGGTAAACCACCGTTATTTTTTTTTTTTGCAACTTGCACAAAAGGACAGGAACAAAGAATTGAGCAAAACACTCAACAGGTTAGGAAATTCGGTAGGCTGAAGAAGTTAAACTGAATGTACGCATTGCTACATTTAATTTTCGCTATTTTCAACTTCACTCCTGAACCTAATATGGCCTCCTTTTGGAGATTCTCATTTGCGATGGCATGTTCTATCTGCGGCCGCCTCAGCATTCACAGTTGACGGCGAGGGGACCGAATTCCCGGGGGTATTCAGCGTCGGTCGTAATCGAGTCACGTCACCATGCTGGTGAGTAACGTCATGTAGATCCGGGCGTCAGGGTACGTTAGTAAATTTCAGCTTTAACATAAGTGATGTGTCTCCACTTGGATCCCAATTTAGATCAGTTACAAAAAACAACAGAAGGAACGAACAGGACCGGGTGGGACGCATTGCTGCCGTTATATGATATCTAATCGTCTTTGAAACATTTGTCAGGCAGTGCTTTCAAATACGTGAAAAGGTATGTTTGGCGCATCACAGCTCCAGCTGCGCTGAGCGAGTTCTTACAACGTGAAAAAGCAATGCTTGCTTTCCGATCCCTCATAGTTATGTCACACCCAAAAATAATTGTGGAATCTCCTTCATCACGCTTTTCCATAAGCCGTATAATATTTCCATGCGTTTTGGTTTATGGTTTATCGTCCCAAAGCGACTCAGGCTATGAGGAACGCCGTAGTGAAAGACTCCGGAAATTTCGACCAGCTGAGGTTCTTTAACATGCACTGAAATCGAACAGTACACGGACCACTAGCATTTCGCCTACATCAAAATCCAAGCGCTCCATAACGATCGCAAAGTACAACATTGATGACTTGACTACACAACTCCTCATTGCGGCAGCACTATGAGCAGTACTTTTGAACAAAGAAAAGAAATCGCGCTGAAATTAAGAAATTTGGGGAACACTTAGCTCCGCCTTGTTGGTATGATGCTATAGCATTAACAGGTCTTTTCTGCGGCTTGGTGTCCTCTGCATATTTTGTATTCGAAATTTCAGGCTATTTCGCATGGTCTCATGACGTAACATTTAGCCCGGCGAGCAATGAGCACTCGACCGTATAACCAGCCAACAGCCACCCGCTAGTGCACCTCCCATCTCGGACATGTGACGGCGCTTGGTCATGTCACCATGTATCGTAATCTAGTATCTTAACCCCGCTCAGCCACAGCGTTTAATGCCGGGATGCATGAGGCGTTTTTACGGCGTGAGGCCGGCGATTTTCACCCGATGGTGAGCGCCGCCACCAATGTGGACCTACCAGATAATTTTCGCACGTCGTCCGACGACGGTTTATGAGGCGGCGGCTGACGCGAGCGAATAGGTGCGCAGAAAGCCCGCTCTTTTCCGATATGACTGCTTGCGCACGTCGCCGTCGACGAGGCCGCCATGGCCGACGAGCACGTGGCGACTTGGGGGGCGGGCATGGAAACGTGACTGTCTTGAAGATAAACGATTCATCAAGCATAGCATGTCTTTTTTTTTTATGGGGACATGAATTACTGTCACATGAAAATGGGCGCGCGCGTTTCCTCAAGGCCGGTGGAAGAAAACCACGCGCGCAAAAAGCCTGTGTTGTCTCGAGCGTGTGGTTCTCGATATCTGGACATGTTCATGCGGAGTAATGTGATGAAAAAAAAAATCCGAGGGATCTGGTTGCATGTTACATTCTCGAATTTCCTGTTTACATTATCCCTACGTCATAAGACAGGCCGGTGATCAGCCATGGAACTTAAAAGCTTCACATCCTGAGCCGGCCCTCGCCCTCCTAACCAAGCCAAACTTGCGACAAGCCAAGTGGGAGCTCCGCGTTTTTGCGCCACTGCATGCAATGGACTCTACCGTGGCGCGCGCGCGCACACCCACACACACACATGCATAAAAAGGCAGTGAACTAGGGCGCCAGAAAGTCACGTGCATGCAGGTACAATTCCTATACAAGCGCATCCCGAAAATGGTTACACGTTTAAATGGTATTATTCAATAATTTGTACGCTGAGCAACCTGTCACCATACTTGTGTATAAATGCAGGAAACACATGTTGTGTGCAAGCAGCTTAGGTAAAATGATCAGCGCCGTTCGTAAGTAGAAGGCAGCATATTTTCATTTTTGCGAAAGCATAGCAGCTCATAAGGAGGAAAATCAGGCGTTGTCCTCCCCAGAGGTTTGGAAAAACCACGTGACCTAATCAGAAAAAGAAAAATTAAGTTTCGTAAATAAAATACTTTCCGAAGTGGGTTCCGCACCCACGAAGGGAACCCGCCGCATTGGCTCAGTGGATAGGGCGCGATGTCAGTGCACGCTAAACATCCCCAGGTGGTCTAAATTATTCCAGAACCCTCCACTACGGCACCTTTTTCTTCTTTTTTTTTTCACTCCCTCCATTTTCCCTTTACGGCGCGGTTCAGGTGTCAGCCGATATGAAAGACAGATACTGCGCCATTTCCTTTCTCAAAAAACCAATTTTCAATTTTTACTTTCAAGGTTAGTTTCTAAAATTGGTTTTGAGGAAAGGAAATGGCGCAGTAACTGTCTCACATATATCGGTGGACGCTCGAACCACGCCGTGAGAGGACTGACCTCTGGCCCACTTGAAGGTCAAAACCGTAAGCACCGCGAAATCGTTACGAGGTAGCATAGTGAAGCTTTCGCATCAAAAGTGAAGGAAAATAATGTTGCCGGCCGTGGCAATTGCTATCTAATATCTTAACCACCCGAGCTGCAGCCGGCGGAGGAGAAAGGGAAATGATATCGAGGAGAAATATAAAGGGGAGCGATAGCAAGGAAGCACAGGATCGAGTATTCGGGTGTGGCTCAATCCCCGGTCCGCTTTCGAAGGGGGATGCCATTCACATACCTGGCTTAATATCTCATATGGGCACTTGAGGCTCGGGTGCTACGCCTATTTTTGAAAGTATGGCGGAGTGCTTGGCGTAACGCACTCTGGCACAGGTCAGCCCGGTATTGCACTGCCTCCGGGATTGGCCCGTGGCCTACGGGCTATTGCGCGTGCTTTTCTTCTGTCTCTTTACTCCCATCTTTCACCTCCTACTATCAGCACGCAGGCAGCTGGGCGTGGCTCCGCATTGAGCCAGTAAGCCAGCCCGTGCTTTTCCTTTCGTCCTTCTGTCGACAACTCAACTCAACTCGAAAAAAGGAAGCACAGGGGCTCGAGCAGGGTTTGGGTATCGTCGCCTTCATCAACTTCCATTCGGGCGGCGTGAACTGATCAGCTTGGCTGGCCATTGCATTAGAGCAGCACGCCATCGCCGCAGCCGAACACCACGCTGCAAGCTTTCTCCTTCACAGCTCGTCAGTAGACTTAATTGTTGTCCGTAATTTTTTTCCCCGTTGCGAAAAAACTTGACAATTATGGTGAGTCAGGTTATAACTGCAACCTCTTTCGAAAAAATAAAAACACTGACGTGTAAACAAATGCGCAACACAAGGTTCTTACTGATGCTTATACGGCCGCTAGTTCTGTTCTGTCACCAGTCATCAGATTTTCTGTACAGCAAAACACCATTTACCATGAAGACACAGACCGTCCCACGGGTAGAAGTTGGGTGCAGCGCTAAAAAAATTCTATTCCACGCATTATGCTCTGGACTCACTGAGTGATAGCTGGGCCTTGGCACAATTCTGGAACGTTTAGCCATATCTTGTGAGATGTGCATATATACCGCCAGTAGTTTTTGACAAATGGCCCCTCAAAGTCGGACAAAGACGGGGCGTGTACACCGCTTCAACCCCAACCCGACTTCTTTCTTTTCTTGCACCGCAGTAAAGGAACAGACTAGGGGAGCCGCACAGTCAGCCCGTTTCGAACACGCTGGGTGGAAAAAAAAAACAGAAACGCGAAGGGTGCCCCCCTCCCGAGGAGCTTGGCTTGAGGGGAGGACACACAAAGCGGACAATGGGCGAAGCTTACTAGCGTCTCTCTCTCAAACCGGGAGGAAGAATGTAAGAGAAGGAGGAAGAGCTCAACTTCATGCGGCCCGTGGTGGCGGCGTTGTGAACTAGGAGCGTATGAACCAGAATCCTGGCCATGAAGCGCGACCGCAGAAGTTACGCGCAATGGCTGCAGAACAAAGGAACCGCTCTGGCCCGCTACTCTGTGGATGAAACGAACTACACTGTTTGTTGTTCACGAAGCTTCGCGAGAGCACAGCGTAGCGTGCCAGCCGTGCGACTCGTGCCAAGCACGAAAGGCGCAAACCTGAATATCTTGTTTTGCATGTCCTCAGAAGGACTGCTCCACTACAGCATAGTGGACAAAGTTCACTGGGCCACATTCAACGACTTCCTTGCTGAGGCTTCGCGAAAAGTAAGCGAACAGGACCCCGATACACAGGCAGCGTTCATATTCTACAACGCGCCAGCGCACAGCCGCGCCGAAAGTGCAACCCTCGCTGAGGAAAACCACTCTGTGAGGCGGCTTCCTCCATACAGCCCGTTTTTCAATCCCACAGAAAAATTTTTATTTCAAAATTCAAATCCTCCGTAAAAGAAGGCTTCCTCCGTGAGCAGGAACACGATTTGCTGACAATCCCAGCGAATCTCACAAAGGAAATCAATAGGCGCGCAATGCTGGCCAGGGCCGCGGAAGGATCATTGAAGCAAATTACTGCTTAAGAGGGCGCCGCATACGACAGGCACAACTTCTCCTTCGTGTCTCCCGCGCTAAATTGTGATGACATCTTACATGGAACTCGCAATGCAAGGTGACCCACACACGTTCACTATTAACTGCAATTAAATCACTCTTCGCATGTAAGTAATTTGACTCTCTCGGCTAACGAACCAGTCCTGCCTCGTCTCCCACGAATAAATTTGTCCACTTTCTGAGCGCATGTTGAGTCATCAAATTCACCTGCAGATGAACATATACAAGGTTTACAAAAAAGGTATAGAACTCCTGTAAATCCCTGAAAGGCTAATACTTCACACCGACGCTGATTTTGCGGCGAAGTATTCTGGATTATTCTGTAAGTCATTCAAATCATCCACTCTGCGCCAAACCGGCAATACCTATTGTGGAACAAATTTGTGTTGCCTCCACAAAAATGCTGTAGTGCAGACTTTTCGACAGTTTATTTACTCTCTGAAAACAGATTAATTTCATAACAAGCATACTAGGATTGCAAAATTGACGTGTTATGGCGCACGATACCACATGTCACTTGGGTCTGCAAGTCTGCAAAAACGCATCTTCCCTACGACAGCCTTACTACCATAAAAAAATCGATGCATTTCATACCAGTCTCTCTATTGTCGCTAATATGCCCATCATGATAAGTTGCTTAATGTCACCTGACAACTCGTAAAGACGATGCGAAAGTGCTTGGACTCAGCGATAGCATTATTCCGCACGAAAACCCGATTCTTTTCACACCTATCTTGATAGGGCTGACAAAGCGACGTATCGTGATGCATGATACTGCAAGTCACGTGACCGCGGATGAAGACTCGTCGAAAATGTATAATCTTCGCGACAACCTTATAAGACTGGGCAAAACCGATTGGTTTGACACCCAACATCATAGATTTGCCGAAGTGACGTGTCGTGATTCAAGATCCTCCAAGTCACGTGACCATGGATGGTGACTCGGCGAAAATGTATTTTCTTCAAGACAGCCTTATTCCGCAATTAAAACCGATTGATTTGATACCTAACATCATAGGGTTGCCAAAGAGACTTGTCCTGATGCATGATACTGCAAGTCACGTGACCCCGATGATGACTCGGCGAAAATTATCTTCCCGACATCCTTATTCCGCACGTAAAACCGATTGGTTTGATACAGAACTTCATAGGGTTGCCAAATTCACGTGTCGTGATGCATGATACTGCAAGTCACGTGACCCCCGATGATGACTCGGCGAAAATGAATTATCTTCATGACATCCTTATTCCGCACGTAACACTGATTCGTTTGATACCAAACTTCATAGGGTTGCCAAAGTGACGTGTCGTGATTCACGATCCTCCAAGTCACGTGACCCCGATGATGACTCGGCGAAAATGAATTATCTTCCCGACATCCTTATTCCGCACGTAAAACTGATTGGTTTGATACAGAACTTCATAGGGTTGCCAAAATGACGTGTCGTGATTCACGATCCTCCAAGTCACGTGACCCACGGATGATGACTCGGCGAAAATGAATCATCTTCACGACAGCCTTATTGCGCACGTAAAACCGATTGGTTTGACACCCAACATCATAGGATTGCCAAAGTGACGTGTCGTGATTCAAGATCCTCCATGTCACGTGACCATGGATGGTGACTCGGCGAAAATGTATTTTCTTCAAGACAGCCTTATTCCGCAATTAAAACCGATTGGTTTGATACCCAACATCATAGGGTTGCCAAATTGACGTGTCGTGATGCATGATACTGCAAGTCACGTGACCCCTAATGATGACTCGGCGAAAATGAATTATCTTCACTACATCCTTATTCCACACGTAAAACCGATTGGTTTGATACCCAACTTCACAGGGTTGCCAAAGTGACGTGTCGTGATGCATGATAGTGCAAGTCACGTGACCCCCGATGGTCACTCGGCGAAAATGAATTATCTTCACAACAGCCTTATTACGCTAGGAAAACCGATTGGTTTGATACCCAACATCATAGGGTTGTCAAAATGACGTGTCGGGATTCCCGATACTTCATGTTACGTGACCCCGCATGATGACTCAGCGAAAATGTATCATCTTCACGACAGTCTTATTGCGCACGTAAAACCGATTCGTTCGATAGCTAACATCGTAGGGTTGCCGAAGAGACTTGTCGTGATGCATGATACTGCAAGTCACGTGACTCCCGATGATGACTCGGCGAAAATGAATTATCTTCACCCCAGCCTTATTACCCATGTAAAACCGATTGGTTTGACACCCAACTTCATAGGGTTGACAAAGTGACGCGTCGTGATGCATGATATGCAGTCTGCAAGTCACATGACCCTGGGGGATGACTCGGGGAAAATGTGTCCACGACAGCCTTATTACTCTAGAAAAACCGATTCGTTTCATAGCCAACTTCATAGGGTTGCCAAAGTTATGTGTCGTGATTCACGATACTCCATGTCACGTGACCCCACATGATGACTCGGCGAAAATGCATCATCTTCACGACAGCCTTATTAAACTGGGAAAACCGCACCGTTTGATGCCCATCACTGGAAGGTAGCAATAAAGTCTCGTCATGATTAAAGTCGATCCATGTGACGTCACAGCTCATAGTGCCGCATCAGAAGTGTTCTCGACCAAACGGTAGCCTTATTCCGCACGAAAAACTGATTCGTTTCATACCCAACATCATAGGGTTGCGAAAGTGACGTGTCATAATTCATGATACTGCAAGTCACCTGACGCCGAATGATGACTTGGCTAACTCGTATCATCATCACGACAGCCTTATTACACAGCGAAAACCGATTGGTTTGATACCCATCACTGCAGGGTTGCCATAACGTCACGTCCTTAGCCGCTCCTTGTGACGTCACATCTTGTAATGACGCGACAAGAGTTACAAGAGTTAGCGATAGCAATGCAATGTTATCGCTATCGCTAACTCTAAACTCTTTGGCCGCGTCATTACAAGTTGTGACGTCGTGATCACATCAAGTCGCTATTGAGACTTGATGTGATGCATGATACGTCAAGTCGCGTGAGACCGGACAGTGGACTCATCAAAATAGCTGTGTACAAACGATAGCGGTATTGTCCAGGGAAATCCGATACCAATGTTGTGTGCCTCCCCTTTGCTGAAAGTAACGTGACTTTATAAGGTGGGAAGAATTGCACATCTTTGTGCAGTTTATTAGTGTCATATAGGAACGCAGTGAATGTGCTAGCTAAAGGTGTGTCGAAGTGATAGCGTCATTGCATTCGACATAACGTTTCGTTCCATACCCCTCATGACTTAGGTTGAGAATGTGGGATGTTAGGTTGCAAGTGATGCGAAGTCATGTGAGTGGGCTATCGGCTGATCACGAAAAGTTTATCTTAGTCATCACCTTATTGTGAGTCGCTCATCTTATCAGGATAATAAAGGTGTGACATGTTGATGCGAGTTGCAGGACACCGTCGATGCATATCTGCAATATGCTTCGGGCTCACCCTGTACTTCGCTTCATGTGGTGGGTGGTATAAATACCCGGCCCTTATTTGTTATGATTAAAAAAAGTTGTTAATATTACTTGCTCATTGGGTGTCTAATGCTTCGTCAGTAACAACTCATCGGTAACGCGTCTTGGATTTGCAGACAGTGTTTTAAGTTTGAGCGGTCTAGTGTGAGAATGCATGAGGATTAAATTCGCTGGCGTTTGGATTAAATGTTTTTGCGCTTCGATTAATTTCTGTGGCGCCTGGATTAAATTGAGTGGCGCTCAGATTAAATATTCTGGCGTTTGGATTAAATTGAGCGGGAAATACTGCAGTAGCTACAACGCAGCATGAGCGCTCGTAACGCGCCCGTGGCCGCTTCGTCTTCTTCTCTTCGGCTCAGAGCGGAGGTCGAGCGATGCATGCAGCTCCTTCGCCATGACAGAAGTCAGATTAGCCGCAATCAGCAGCGAAAGTTCGGCCTGCTCGTGAGCGTGAGCAGAATCGTCGACCACAGCAAAATCGAGTCTAGGTGACGCGGAAGGCAAGAGCCCCAGGCTTCATGGTCAAACCGGCCATCGTTACCAGATGAACGCAGCATATTTGTCAGGAGTAGCGCAAGCGTAAGAGGGATTCCCGCTTGAGCCATGCCCGGACCGCAGACGGAGCTGCCTCCTGCTAAACGTGTGCACCGGATGAACAGAGTTCGCAAAGACAAACAGCAGCGGTATCGACGTCGTATAGGAAGCGTTTCGTTAAATTGTTCATGTTAATCAGTGGTTTCGCTTTGTAGTTTCCCCGTTACGACCGTACATCGCATTCTAAATTATTTCTACACTCTACGTGCACCTCTCCAGGTAAAGGATTACTCGTCTGACAGCTTCATGGACAAAACCTTCTTTATTAAAGAGTGGCGGTGTGTTTTCTCCGAGGCTGCAGGAAAGCAGAAAATGCAGAAGCATGGACATTTCAAAGTTCCTTCTGCCGTGCGGCAAGAGTGAAACCTGTGGCATCGCTCAGCGGCCACTCGTCTTGGTTTTTATCCTAGTGGGACCTTCGGCAAAAGGGCCAGAACGATGCCCCGTGACGACCAGACAGGTCCAGGACAACAGCCACTTCGTCGCTCTCGGCGAGTGCAATGTTCTTGGGCCACTTCCTCACGCTTCCCTGTCCGGAGTAGCTGTTCGAGAGGCCCGTAGAGCAGGTCGAAGACAGGGGCATGACGCAGCTACAGGACAGGGTCACGAAGCAACTGCAGGACAGCGCTTCAGACGAGCTGCACGATATGGCCAAGGGCGAGCGCCAGGAGGAGATGATGTCGGTGCAGCTGCAGAAGGTATCCTTTACACAGGGCAGCGTCCCGGTTTGCTTGGTAGAGGTCACACGCCGTGTGCTGGCGGCCGGTTCTGCGGGCAACTTCTCGTCGACGGCATGATCCAGTTCATCGATTCCTGAAACACAGGCCGCTGTGGAAAAGGCGGAAGCGAGAGAAGTCCCGGTGGTTTTCGTCGCTACAGCCTGAGAAACTTCGGCGATATTAGACGAACAATTTGCGGCTGTAGCCTCCGCAGAATTGTTAGAAGCATCCATTTTACGCTTCTGACACCACTGCTCCCAGGCTTCATTCACATGTTTCTTGTACTCTGAACCTCGCCGTTGGTGACGCTGTTCTCTGACGAATGTTTTGTCGGTTTGTGCATGGGAGCTGGACGAACACTCGGGCGGAGCGTAGCACGGTACGCTAGAAGCGAGAGGGGTGCCTTCAAAAGCGTCCGATGGAAGAGAACTGCTCTCCTTGCCTTGCTTCAAACGCCGCCTCCTAGCCTGGCGCGACGCAGGTCTGGCTCCACTGCGCGACTTTTTGGGCGCCATCTCAAGCGACGAGCCTATCAATGTTGAGCTGCCTTCGCGCCTTTCGGGTTCTTTGGCTACCACCGACAGCGTCTGAGCAGAAGGTGGGCTTGCCAGGCACCGAGGTTCTTTAGCCACTCCAGCTTTAAAAGTTTTAGGAAGCCGTTTAGTGGAAGGCTCGCGGCACGCTTGGCTGACCTTTCCGCTGGATCGTCGCTCAGAACGCTTCTCTGAAGCTGCCTCGGACGATCGACGCGCCGTGTTGACCTTGGTTTTCTTTATATCCGATGACGTCCTTGGTGGTCCCGAGCCAGACGTGGTCTTTGCCTCTGTCTTTTGTGAGTTTCTGCTCAGTAGACTTCCCCTATTGCGTCTTATTCGGTCGTGCCCGCTAGCCTGTGAGCGATTCCGTTGCCCCGGCTGCCGTTGACGCAACGACTTTTCACTCCTGGCGTTCGGCGGCATATCGGAACCGTCGTCTTCCGTCAACTTGCGTGATTTTTGCTTGTCGTCAGGTGCGGGTCCGGACTTTGTGTTTTCTTTCTTCCTTCTGATGCTAGTTCGTCTCGAGTTTTGGGACCTCGACGATGTTGCCCGATCAAGAGATGATTCCAAACAGTAATCAATTCTAGAAAGTTCTTGTTTTTCTGAAGACAGCGTAAGACCGCAACGGCTCTGCTCGCCATCAGACCGGCGCAGTCCGGGCTTTCCTTCGGAACGGATACCTGGTGGTGGGTCGCTCTTCGTCTTCACTGTCCTGCAGCTTCTTCGTGCGAACTTAGTGGTCAGTTTTGACTTGTTTGAGCTAGAAGCAGACGTTTTCTCATGAATTTCCCTCCGTCTTTGCGGTTCAGATCTTGAAAGCGCCGAGGCTTCACCAGCGACAGGCCCCGGCTGTAGCCCAGCGCGACTCCCGCGACAAGAAGGATCTTTGGTTTCCTTAAGCTTCGCCCGACCACTGGATAGGCGCCTCTTCGGGCGTGATGCAGCTGGCACCACCTTGCGGGTGACAGACATTGCTTCCGCTTCCGTTTCATGTGCCTCCCTGATTTTGGATGGTAGCGAAACATCTCTCTTCTCGTACCGGCGAGCCGCTTGAAATGGTCGCGAAGCTTGTCTCTCCGGAAGAAACTCAGCGGAATGTGCCTTGCGGTCGCGCCTCGTCGCACAGACATCGGAAGGACTCCCATCAGACGCGCCTAGATTGGGCATTAAAACTTGACGTGGTGAAGCGCACACAACGGCTGTTGTCGAAAGCGGGCTTGGACCGCCGGATTCCTCGAGGAGACCCTTGCCTCTTCCGGTGGGCCCGATTGACCAGCCACGGCGCCGTCGCGCTTTCCTGACCTGATTGCCTGCTAGGCACTCCTCCTCACTTTCGTACACCGTCCCAAGCCTGCCTTCTCGCATGTCTTCCGGACTCACCTTCCTGTAGGGGTCTCTCCAGAATGCCAGCTCGTTCTGCTTCTCGGCGGTGGGAACCAGACTCGCATCCCGGGGACCCAGGCCGTTGGCTCGCATCGGTGTCTCATCCTCCGTGGCCGCGATGTTGTCTGCGGGCGCTGAAACCTCGACTTCGGTCCATGTCCCTGCGGTGGCAGGGCAGCTGTCCCGCTGGCGTCGCGAAAACGCAATACTGGCCTTTATGACGACGCTGATCTTCCAGCAGAGCTTCCACACGAGCCGGAGTAGGGTCTCCATGGCGCAGGACTCCCACAGACGAGCGAGAACGGTGCCGCACTTCTGGAAGAACACCGCGGGGAGCAGCGCCCTTGCCATGGCGTGATCTCGTACAAGTGACGTGGCTGAGAAGAGCTGGCGTGATCAGGAAGACACACGTCAGTGTTCTCCTCGCGACGATGGCATGCGCCACGCGCTGGAGTGCACGAGCTAGTGAGGAGAGTGGCGATGATGCTAGTCACTCTGTGGCTCGCCTCCACGAAGCTTGGCATAATTTTAGCAAGAAGAATAAAAAAAATAATTCGAACTGCGTCAAGACTAAAAGTTACGTAATAAGCCTATACGTAAAGTTACGTATAGGCTGCCTCGGAACGCCAACTACTAAATACAGTTTTCTTCTTTCTCTTCTTAAATCAGCATGGATGCCAAATTTTTCACTGAATGTTTTCGTTTTTGAAATGGTGCGTCAGACATTAGTATGGGTTTTTTTCCATGTTTTGTGATCACTCCTCTTAATAATGACTGAATGGGCCTGAGGGTGCAAAAACATAAATAAATAAATACATAAATAAACACTGACTGCACAGCATCGGAACAAAGCGCTCCGCACTGACGAAAACTACTCTTGTTTTCCGGCAACTGCAGGTTTGTTGATGTTTCTAGGCGCTTCCCGTAGTCTCTGTCACAAGCCGAGAAGCCGGCGGCGTTCTTTTATGTCATCATGGTTCCTGGCTTATTTTTTTTGACGCTGACGCTTTGTCTATTCGTTTTCTAATAATTAAATGTCTATTTCCGACACCATCACGACTCTGAGGTCTTCAAAAGGAAGTGGTACGTTCGCCAGCAAAAGTTTAAGGGGGAAAAATTCATTGCAGCGTTGCCTCGCTGCCTTGTCGCCCTATAACGCATGTAACACTCATCTCCCCTATCTGCAGGCTGTTTAGGCAACTGGTAAACGTATCGACGCCGAAATGTGTTTTTACCCCGCACGTGCAATTCTTGCTGCCAACTGTACACAAGGAGTAGAGAAATTACCTTTTTTTTTTTTTTTACAGGAAGGCATGGCGCGTAGAGGAGAGTATACGGCAAAACGCGACATTCTGTAATTCAGTGCCCCTAACTTCTAAATGTGCAACATATTGACTTCATATTTAGCTGGAATGATCCGCCACATGCTGACTACAACTAAGTTTAAGCAGAGGAAAAAAAATGCTATGAAGTGAGCCTTGGCGAACGAGAAAGCAGTCGAAAAGGCGCGAAAATCTGCACGCCACATTTTTCAAAACTGTGCAGCTCAATCAATCTCGCGTTCTAGATTAACGTCAGTGTTTAGTTATAATATTGGTCTTATCTTGGGCAAAGGTCAAGGAATTTGGCGCTTAGGCTTGTTAATAGAGAATTATTTTAGCAGCATGCTACACGCGGGGCAAAACATGACATTCTGATCTCAAAGCGCGAAAGTGTGTTGCAGTTTAACACGAGGCACGATTGGCTGCGGCGATAGCCTAGTCTCTCGAGCAGTGGCCAGCGAAGGTGATCTGTTTGAGCCAACTCGGGTTCGAATCTCAAGCATGGGAATATTTGTTTGATTTATTTATTTATGTTTTGCCCAAGGTCATCATCAAGGTCAAGCATCGCAAAAACCGGTGAGCCGCACTAAAACAGAAAATAAAGTTGCGGTGAAGGCAGAAAATTAAAAAATGCCGCGGCCAAGCTAGAAGCAGATGCCGGCTGTAGAGCCGCATAGACTATATAGGGCCATGGAGCGAAAACTTGGGGGGGGGGGGGGGGGGCACATAAGATCCGCTCTAAGGGTATGATGCGATAGATTTAATGGGTCCCTTCGGCTTCCTGAGGTCCTCTTTGCGTACCACTTCGCAGACACGGACACTGTTCTTTCTTTCAGCATCACATAACGCTTAATTAACCTACCCTAAGAATACAATGCGATAGCATAGAGATCCCTCCCGCGCACGGGCTCCAACTAGATCGGTCGCATAGTTTCTGCCTATATGCGATATTGGTCATTCTCTACGTTCATAGCTAGCGGGAGTACTGCCTCTCCTGGTGTAGCGGTTAATCGATGTGCCACTGCTCCGGCGGGTGGCAGTTTCAAACACAGCCATCGATCGGGCTTTTGAGACCGGGGTTGCTCTTCGCGAGCAACCGCTTGTGACCAATCATAAATTAAACTGCGCCTGCAACGGTGGCCAGTTTGCTCACAATCAGGCGGGAAGGTTACCACCTGTCACGGCAGGCGGGTTGTGATGACGTCACAAGGTCACGTGATCTAGATGACAGGTGGAGCACGTGCTTTTCCGCTCACAACGCCGCTGACGACGCTGGATTTTGTGCCGGGTTCGGCCTGCGTAAAGTGTCTGTCATTAGAATGGGCTCGCAAAGATTTTCGATATCTAGGAAGATGGTTTTGCCGCCTGGGGGGGGGGGGGGGAGGGGGGGGAGGGGGGGCACACACACGCGCGCGCACGTACACACACACGTATACTCACACTCACACACACAGTATAAGCATGCATCTAGTCTCTCGTACAATAGTCCCATTATGCCTTGTCTTGTATGTCTGTTACCGAGTAAAATCACCAGAAGTTGCTGACTACAAAAAAAATAGCAGTTTTATAACGACTGTTTGTGAGGGTGAGGGAGGGTCGGATAACGTTTCAAAATGAGGGCAAGGGTGAGGAAGGGCCATGGATTCAAAATTGAGGGTGGGGAAGGAAAAGCAAAAATGAGGGTATTTGCCCACCTCTCCATACAACTGCCTTTAGCTGTCAACAGAAAAGTATATCCGCCTGAAACTACAGCCAGAGGCGCCCAGGAAAGGTTATAGCTATTTGGGCGAATTGAATATAGCTGGCCACAGGATATTTTTGTACGGGAAAAATTTGTTCTCTTTCAGTCGCCAGGCGCGCCAAAGTAGTAGAAATCGAAGCTATAACCGCAGTTTTCTACCACTAACGGTGACGCGAAAAGGGGGGCACGCAGCAAGCAACACAACATATTTTTTTTCGGCCGCGCGTGCTCCAATGGGAGCTGTATTGAGCATGGAGGAAGGAAAGCTTAGGATGGGCCCGTGCTATCCGAGCAGTGTGACGAAAAGTGTGCCGGGAGACACGTGCTTTCGCAAGGGCCATTGGGAGACTTTGGCCGACGGCAATAGATGACGTTGGGCGCAGCGGTGTGGTCTGCATCATCGGCGCCTCTGTCAGTTCTGGAGACGCGAGACTGTCTGCTGCGCATGCGCAAGCCCGCTGAGACTGCGTCCAACCAGCGAGGGGAGCACTCACATCTCGCTAAAAAAAATGGCTTTACGGCCTCTCCTAAATTCGCCCCTTCCTCCATGATGTTGAGCATCGCGGCCGGTGTTACGGGTGCGCCGTGAGTTTTGTGTTTACTTTCCTGCAAATCACTGACAAAGGAAATTCGTTTCACCGTTCCTTTCCCAGGCAGGTAACACCGGCGCCGTGGCTCAGTGGTTACGGCACTCGGCTGCTGACCCGAAAGACGCGGGTTCAATCCCGGTCACGGCGCCCGAATTTCGATGGAGGCGAAATTCTAGAGGCCCGTGTACTGTGCGATGTCAGTGCACGTTAAAGCATCCCAGGTGGTCTAAACTGTCCGGAGCCCTTCACTACAGCGTCCCTCGTAGTCTGAGTCGCTTTGGGACGTTAAACTCCACATAAACAAAACCAAACCATCATTCTGTACACCTGCCTGCTTGTACAGGTGGCCGCGATAAGAATGGGAACAGTTGATTTGAACAAAACAGGGAATTTTGTTGCTACTTGAGAACTGAAGTGGAAAATGTTTCATGGGCACTATCTGTCCCGAAGAAAACTACACAGAAAAAAGAGGAAGTTTGCTTTCGACTATTCCTTATTAAATAACTACTAGTTGAACGCAAATAATATTCGCTTACTCTATCAGGGTGGAGCCACCTGCACGCACATGCATGCAGTAACGCTAAGAACAGCTCCTCTATTCTGCTTGTTCTGCCATTTTTCAGCGTTCATAAACGGAATAAAGTATTATTCATCAGAACACAATGCTGCGAACTGCAGCATGAGTGCGTGACGCGCATCAAAACCGTGACGTGCCCGAAATGTCATGTTTTGAAATATAAGCCCATTAGCTGCTTCGGCCAGCGGCTACGGTTTATGGGGGTGTAACGTCCCAAAGCGACTCAAGCTATGATGGACGCGTAGAGAAGAGCTCCCGAAATTTCGACCACCTGGTGTTATTTAAAGGGACCCAGAAAGAGGGTCTGAACAAAGGTGTGATATGTCTGTGAAGTTAAAAGACGACGGTTGATAATTATCCCCCAGCAAGAATTATTTGAATGCGTTTTGTGGAAGCTGTTATATGCCGACAAAATTTGAACTTCCGCGTCTTTCCCTCTCCTCTCGCACGCCAAAACGGCGGCGCTGCTCCGCCGGCCCCACTCACTCGGCCCCTTCCCTACCTCCGCCGCCTGCGGCGCGCGCGGAGTGGCCGCGGTAGGGAGCCTACATGTCGCGCCCCCTCCCTAGGCCGCGGCCGCGGTAGCGCGTGACGTCTGAAAGAATTTGGCGCTGTGAACTAATGATAACACCCTGTTGCTGACGTCATTTGCAAGACGTTACGTCGTCTGCCAGGCTTTCGTGCGAAAGCCCGGCACCGCGCATCGCCGCGAGGTGCGAAAGCGGGAATTTTTAAAAATGTATTGTAAATTTCCCGCTCGCTTCTGAGGTCTGGGTTGCGGCATGGACGGTCGGTGGTCTGTACTCTTCATAGTGCAAGCTTTTTAAAGCCAAGCTGAAACACCCCTTTCTGTGGCCCTTTAACATACACTGACATCACACAGTACACGGGCCTCTAGAATTTCGCCTATAATAAAATTCGACCGCCGCGGCCGGGATCGATTCCGCGTCCTTCGGGTCAGCAGCCGAGCGACATAACCACTGAGACACTGCGGCATCCCCCCAGCCAGCGGCTACAAGGAAATATAAAAGGCTGCGGCAGAAACATGGGGTATTTATTTTTCGAAGGAGATTTTGCTTGAAGACGGAGACCAGCTGGCGCTACGAGCGCCGCTCGCCCTTTCATGGCACGTAGGTGTGCACGTCCTCGTCATCGGGAGCCCTCTTTATGTACTCTCGTTTCTCCATGGCCTCGATCCTTTTCTTGATCTCATGGGGGCTAGGGATGAACCTTACGCGCAGCAAGCTGTGATAAGCTCAGCGACGAGCTCGTTGTATGAGAGCTTTCGGTGTTCATCACTCGCACAATGGCGGCGTCCAATTGAAACCTTAGTTCTTCACTGTTCACGTTTCCTGCCACCGCCTCGGTCCTCTTCGCCTCGTTCTTCCTCTGGGCGGCGAGCAAGTTCTGTATGATGACGCGATTAGTTCTTTTTCTAGATGATCAGTACTTATGCATGCATAGTTACATGAAAACGTTTCTTACAAAAAATAACTAACAAAGTACTGCACGTGTAGGGAAAAAAAATCGATTTATTACGCTCCTCAACGTCTCAGGAACAGTTTGCGACAAATTGAATCATTTGATTTTCATGCGAATTACGAAGGTGAGTAATCCAGTCACAGAAAATGTGAGAGGTCAGAAAATGAACCTTAAAGTTTATTCCCTCGCTTATGGCCTCTTCGCTTTTGCTTTGGTCAAAGAAATGCGGCACTGAAATCAAAGAATTTACCTTAGAATTTCTGATGAGCACACATCTAAAAAGCGTAATTTACAAATTTGTACTAAATATTTTGCTATAATTTTCCGTCACGAAACAAGACTCCAGGGCTAGGAAAGAAAACAATTCTAGACATCAAAATTTTTCACCAAATCGACCAGCTTAACAAGAGGACAAGTCGGCCTGGCTGGTGCGTGGTCATGCAGCTAAAAACAGCACTTAAGCGAGACAGAGGAGATCAGGAACACGACGCTGTCCCCACTTTTCGCACAGCGCAACACGTATGCCAACAGACGATGAGCGCACATCTGCTCCGATGAAGCAATGCCAGCACTTCCCCTCACTACTGTCCTGAAGTAAAATCATTCCGGCTAGTGCAGAGTGTCAAAACTTATTTTATTCAATGCCTACCGTATAAATCAACGGCAGGAACACTTTCTACATGTTTACTACTAACCATATATACAATACACAGTGGCAAACTATTTCTCTGAATACGCTGCACGTGGCCAACGCGAGCTCGTGTACTTCGACAAATTACTAAGTTGGAAGCATCAATCATTGCCATGATTCGCAGAAACTGGAAACGCACCTACAACCCTTGAAAACGCGCGCTCAACACCTATCCGCAGCGCCACTTCGACTGCAGCACTACCTCACTTGTTTACAAACATGCAGGAGGTCTATAAGGTATTTGGTAATTGCTAACAGAGTCAGGACAACCTTAGACTTCAATCAACCAAATGATCAGGCAGGCTTTCGTAAAAAAAAAACTGGACAATAGACTTTATTCACACTATCAATAAGGTGACAGAGAAATGTGCAGAATATAACGAACCCCTGTATATATATATATATATATATATATATATATATATATATATATATATAGCCTTCACTGATTACAAGAAAGCATTTGACTCAGTGGAAACCTCACCAGTCATGCAGGCATTGCGAAATTCGGGTGTAGAAGAGCTTTATGTGAAAATACTAAAAGATATCTATAACGACTGCACAACTACCATAGTCCTCCATAAAGTCGGCCATAAAGGGGCTCGGCTACTGACCCGAAAGACGCGGGTTCGATCCCAGTCGTAGCAGTGGAATTTCACTGTGAAGGCGAAGCTCGAGAGGCTCATGTACTGTGCGATGTCAGTGCACATTAAAGAACCCCAGATCTATGACGAAATTTCTGGGGCCCTTCAATACGGCGTCCCATCATAGCCCGAGTCGCTTTGGGATGTTAAACCCCTATAAACCATACACCAATAAGGAAGGGTGTCAGGCAGGGAGACACAATCTCGCCAATGCTATTCACCACCTGTTTACAGGAGGTGTTCCGCGGCCTGGATTGGAAACAGATGGGAATAAGAGTTAATGCAGAATACCTAAGTAATCTATGATGTGCTGATGACATTGTCTTGCTAAGTCACTCAGGAAGTGAACTGCAAAACATGATCAATGAGTTAGGCAGAGCAGCACTGTGGGTCTAAAAATTAATATGCAGAAAACCACAGTAATGTTAGCCTCGCAAGGGAGCAGCAGTTTATAATTGACAGCGAGGTGCTAGAAGTGGCAATGGAATTCAAGATCTACTTAGGAAAGGTAGTGATAGCAGATTCAAATCACGAGAGCGGTATAACTAGAATAATATTGGGGTGGAGCGCATTTGGCAGGCTCTCTCATTTCATGAATGGCAGTTAAACAAAACCCCTCAAGAGAAAAGTATGTAACAGCTGTATTTTGCCAGTACTCACACCAATGGGGTAGAAACATGGAGGCTAATGAAAGGGTTCAACTTAAATTAAAAACATCACAGCAAGCCATGGAAAGGAAAATTATAGGTGTAATGTTAAGAGACAGGAAGAGGGCAGAGTGGGTCAGGGATCAAACACTAGTTAATGACATCCTAGTTGAAATCGAGAAGAAATGGGCTTGTGCAGGGCATGTAATGCGGAGGCAAGATAACGAATGGCTTTCAAGGGTAACAGACTAGATTCTGAGAGAAGGGAAGCGTAGCAGGGGGCAGCTAAAAGTTAGGTGGGCGGATGAGATTAAAAAGTTTGTGAGGATAGGATGGCCGCAGCTGGCACAGGACAAAGTTAATTGGAGAGATGGGAGAGGCCTTTGTCCTGCAATTGTGTAGTCAGCTTGACTACGTCAGGCTAACGATATCTCAAGACAATTTCTGGGATCACAATTGTTCCCTTCATACATCACTATTGTACACACAATATATTGTTTAGCGTGCAGTTTTTAATTAATGAGAGCCGAGTGCAAGAGATAAAGCTGATTTGATCTCAGCTCAATTGCACAATATACTATCCTGCCAGAGGACGATTGTAGGATGCTTGAGAAATTTTCATCCTAGAATCATACAGCAAAGTACAAACTGAGGAAATCCTCATGAAGACATAGCCTTTGATACACTCAAAAGGTACTTGGAATGTCCTATTCGGGATGAGGACGTTCTGACCATTTGAGGACATCCTCAGGACATTTTGTGTCGCCTGGGCAAGGGCAGCTGGGGCCAAAGAGCGCCATGGCACAAGGTTTGTTTCTCTACACAAGGTGGGGTCAAAGACCCATTTTCCAAGCATTTCACCCCAGATAAACAAAGTACCAGGCCAGGGGGGGAAAGCTTGTACCTACTGCATCACCCCGCACTGGATCCCGCACTGCCAGCATGAAAGGCCAATGCTTTAGCCGCTCGGCCACTGCTGCCGTGACCATCGCGCACTGTTCCTCCACGACACGGAAACAGTTCATCGTAAAGCTTTTATTACCTGAAGAAAAGGTAACTACAAGACAAAATTATAAGCACAAGATTTATGACGCCTCTCACTTCAGTGTAACATTAAAACGTTGATTTCATTACCTGCCAAGATTGCTTATTATCCTGCAGTCAATGCGCTTTTGCCAAATGTTTCAAGCTGTGCTGAAGGGAAGCAACAAGCGTTGGGATCGCTGGGAGATTTCTCTTATTGAAATGCATGTCATTTTAACGTGGCCGAAGCTTTAGTTCGAATCAAACAAGGTCGGCTCAACGAGATTCCACTTATATCACCACGGCCATGAAAAGGTGTAGGAAGTGCAGGGTAAAACACCCAGTTAGGCAAGCACAAAGATGCAAACCACCACAGACAAGATTGAAGAACCAATTTTATTGTTAAAAGATGGAGATTGTAGGGGAGGTGGTGACACACTGCAATATATATCTAGGAAGAAAAAGGACATAGGGAAGGAGCAAAAATAAGCTCCATAGAGGAAAGTTCACACTGCAGTTAAATCTAGGCTGAATATATTAAAATACAAAATGATACATGTACATGGATCGCGAGTGGAACCTCGTTCAAACAACCAGACTGCAAGCATGTTTCATTTGCACAACTTTACGTAGAATATAGACGCACTCTTTGACACAATAAAGAATGCTAACAGGCATTCCTCTTAAATTTACGGTTTAGTTTATAATGTAGGAGATGCTCTTTAGAGAATGAAGTTACTTGAATAGGAATCTAGCTGTCTTTTGTGCTGATATCTATAGAGATTTACAAAAGCTTACACTCACTATAGGCCTGAACAGTCCATTGAAGTCTATACTCAGACATTCACCTGTGAAACATGCTCAAGTTACAACCAAGCGATGGAGCATCATTCAGCTGGTACAGAGTTACTTTCCAATGCCTGGCTGGAACAGCAGAGTCTTGAAAAACACCGTCAACAGATTACACACTGAGAGATGCACCAACGCACCTGGTATAGCAGGTTTTATGTTCTCCACTTGTGCACCTCTCCTTGTGACAGCTGTTGGGTTTGTTATTCACACTTTATGAACTAAGCACGAGACGCTGAAACCGCAATCCCGTTAGTTACTTCAAAGCTCATACTTGTCTACCTACAAAGTTGTGATCTTTGCCTACATGCCAGATGTCCAAAGTTTGACTTGAGGCAAGCGGTCAGAAGCTGTTGCTGCTGCTTAGAAAACATTACTAAAATTATATTTCCATCGAGGGATATCTTCATGCAAACCACCTAAAGGTTAAGTGCGCATGTCTTTGAAGGCATTAAAAGCAATTACATGTACCACAACCTTCTATTTAATGAATATGCAAGATATAATGCATATTATGCCATGTTTGCACTGTTGCATTAATTTGAAGGCAAACTGCACAAAACGGTGCAGAGAACGGCCTAGATGGTGTTGCTGCCTTCATAGAATCAGCAGTAGGTTTATTTGAAAGCTCTTGTCCACCACCTCATCCCAGCTACAAGTCACTTCATTGTTCTAAAAGATGTTCAGCCATGTACATCGCCTATACTGCAGATTGAAGACAGAGCATACTTAGAGACATGCACTCTACTTTTTCCATGTAAACGAATTAGCAAAAATTTCTCCTACCTCACAAAGCCCCATATATTTTTGAGCTGAGTAGATGCATTAAGACTAGCACGAGTGTTGAACAAGGCTGGTACCAAGATTGCCCCCTTAGCTCTCTGCTAACAAGGCAGAACTACAACTGTCAGTCGGCTCTCAAAAGTCAGCTGTTCAAATGAGCTTTTACATGCGTCATAATCCAAATTTTTGGCTTGAATGTCAGCATATGCGATTTACAGTTCCAAATGATATAGTATACCTTTTCAACATTAACAAGCACAGACAACAAACATGAGTATGGAAATAGATGTCATGAATCTTGATTTAGCAAATTGTGATATCCAGAACAAGTTCAAGCGGGACAAAAGGTCTTGCATTGTGGTTGAATGGGTTTTGGATTACCAGAACATTGCAAGCAACCATCCTCCTCAATGTCTCCATAGAGTATGTGAACTACACGCACGGGTCGACATAGCTTTGTAAAACACGACTGCAGGCAGAGGAAAAGAAGGCAAGTGCACGTGACACAATCAATGCTCTCTGAATTAAAGGCATGCTAAACATTTCCGGTCTTAAAATTTGAACTCGGTACAATATTGCACTCAACACAAGGAACACCGTCTAAAACATCACTATAAAAAACAATAATAAAATGTCTATTTTATTATATGCAATATGAAAACCTAGGCACACCTGCAATAAACCAGTCTCGCTATTTTTTTTTCTTTTCTTTTCACAAGACAACTAATTTGGATGTGTAAAGGCACCCAAGAGAAAAAAAGTTAGAAGTGTTGCATAGCCAATGTCCCTTACAAAAACAAGTTATTTACGAAATGGTCATCTGTTTACTTAGGTGTGGCTTTTTGAAAGCTGTTCACAAGCACAAAGCTCTTGATCCTGATGAATACAAAATATTTATTGATAAAGTCTGCATTTCAAACAATGAAGAAAGAAGAGTGCACCAAGGAATGAAAACAAATTTGTTAGGAGAGTGTATATCTTAATTTATAAATATCAGGCTCAATATAAAGAACTCTTCACGGCTGCACATTTCTCTTGTTTTTAAGAGGCATGTTCACCATAACAAAAACTTGTTATAAAATTTCATGTCAACAAAACAAGCACAAACAAAATAAAAACATGCAAATACCAGTTTTCAAGACAAAAATAAAGGAAAAGAATGCTCGTCTTCAATAAAAGGAGGAAAGCCGACTGCACAGTGACGCAGAAGGATGCAGGGAGTGCAGCGAAGCACACAACTGTGCATGTCTCAGAGCCCAACATCACATCACAAATGCAAAACAGGGTTGGGAGAGCCCACGGAGAAAGCGTATCCAAGCGAACAGCACCAGAGACGAGGGATAGGGTGCTCTCTTTGTCCTCTCTGACAAGAGCAAAAGAAGCCAAACAGGTATCACAGTGCACAATACATGCACAAAGACGCACAAGGTTGAAACTTTTTTTTCCCAAAGAAAGGCTGCACTGGGGCATCCTGCAGCATGCGACAGTTACACCACAACTGCAAGTGCTGCAACCCTAGCCCCCGGCCGCACAAATGTGCGGCCACTGGCCGCAGACGTGAGGCAAGAGGTAGCTCAGTCCCCTTCTCTGTCTCAGCCCCACTGCTGATACTGCCCTCCTGTGGCAGAGGCAATGGCAACAAAACTCAACATTCTGGCACTCCTCACCAGAACCTTGCAACAAAAGGAGGTCTACAAGTTCAGTTACAAACTCGTCTGCAACTGCAAGTGTAAGACATCCACTCCTCGAGCCACAAGAAGGAGAAAGAAACAACAACAACAGAAAAAAAAAAGATTCTGCCTTTCACAGCCCTAAGCACATACTGTGTTTCGTGCTCTGGGTCAGAGACACATTCTATGATGCTTGCAGAACAGGTGTTTTGCTGTGTGCAGAAGGAAAGCTGTATGGTGCAACTACCCTCAATGTATGCCTTACATTTTCTATAATGCCAGTGCAACCACATCTAATAAGATATGCACCTAAAGCACTGCACTATGCAAGCACAGCTTTCATGTCACAGGATTAGGTGCCTGCAATGCAAGGTGTCTCATGTATAGAAATTTCTTTCCGCTGCTGTGACAGGATAAAGCACAAACGGAAAGCCTGTCACTGGAAAGAAGGTTCTTCTTTCACTTCATTGAGAGTGTAACCCTCAGGAAAAAAAAATGTTTACATATCAGCTAACTACAGAGTGAGTGTAGTATAGGAAAGGCAATTCATGACTGAGTACATGTTTTTAGGCATAAGGGGGCAACAAGTGCAATGGATAAAACACTCCAGCTGAAATGGTAATGTGGTACAGTGACCTTCAGTTGCCAAAAAGGTAACTGAGGTCAAGCCTTAAGATTGGGCAGGTCCATGACAGCTCTTGGCCTCTGTTAAAGGCCAAACCTGCAGAGGTATAATTCACACACAGTGCTTTGAACAAATCAGAAACCAGGCGCGAGAGAAAAATAATGCAACAAGTGGGCCCAAGAGGGAACAGTTTACACTAGAAGAAACAAAGGTTCAGCTGCAGTGGAGAGCTGAGGCCAGCCCAGCAACTTACAAGAGGGCAACATTTCAGCCCATGTATAGATGGCCCTAGCTAAGGTGATAGTGCAAAGGCTCTAATGCGTGCGAGAACCTCCCACATCTTGCTGCACTGTAGCAAGGCTGCCAGCCTTTCGCTACATTCACCAGTAGATGCACCCCGCGGAAACAATTGCCCAATGCAGAGCCTACCTCAACAACCCGACTCACTCCACAGTACAAAGACTGCACCAGTGGCTGCGTTTAAGCTTCAGCACCCAACACTGCTGCTGATGGAACCACAAACATGAACTGGAGGCAGGTATCTCTCTCGGTGCGGGCTGCCAGAACCGTGGCACGGGCGAGTATGACAATTTGCAGAGGTACCAAATAAAAAGAGGTGGGGAAAGGGTGTGAGTGGAACCATGAGAAGCCAAGGTTCTAGCAGGGCCCTGGCTACTTGGCCGAGGGGTCAGGGTGCATGCCAGCCGAGTTTCCCGAGCGATGAAAGTGGACGTTCTGCCACTTGGTGTCCTTTCGGTGCCACACACGAGTCTCCTCGGTCTGTCGTGTGCGTGGAATGCCCGCCCTGCACAACAGAATACAAATTCTGGACACGGATGGCCAACCTGCATGTGTGCTCGCAGACGTAAAATACACTCTTTTGTGCCCACCACCTCAAAAAAGAAAAAAAAAACATCTTTTGTTATTTCTGCAAGCTACAACAATGGGTCAGAGAGTTTATTCGTGGCAATTGTGCTCAGCTTGCTGGCATTTACTGCATAAAAAGTGCTGAAACTAGTTCAAAGGGTAGTAAGGTTATGCCCCACATTCTGTTGGATGATTTGTATTTTGGCATCACCTTGTCATAACTGTCTCAGCCTACATGGAACCCTTTCCAATGCATATGCACTGAAGGAAGATTAAAAGTTTAAACGCTCCAAACCTGAATCAAAAGAAAAAAAGAAAATGAAACGATGAAATGGCGGCAGATGGCCTATTGTCTCATGAATGGCTAACAGCAATCAGGACGAATTCATTACAATTTTTGTGGAGACCTTATTGGCTTTGTCCACTGCTCACCCACATAAACCCACATGAATATTTAACAGTCTCAGAAACCAGCTGCAGCGTCTATTTATACAGCCGTATTTTATACTGTTTTATATGCTTAAAGTGATAGAAAGGCACACCTGTCGATGTACTGCATCAGCCGAATGTAAGCAATGCAGGCAGCATCATCCCCTAGTAGGTGCACTGTAGGATTTATTATCGTTGTGTTCTGCGACTTGTAGCTCTTTCCTGCGCCTGGAAAACAACAGCACAATTACATACCAAATGCAGGTAACACCAACTTTACACCACAAAAGGTACTTCCCCACCGCAATTTTCTTAGAATGTTAATTCTTTTAGCAGAGGTTATAACGCTTTGTACACGGACTGGCCTATCTAGTATTCATTTAGTGTCATGTTTTTGTGTGAACTGTCTGCAAGTCTGGGAACCTTTAGTATTAATTCAAATAATTTTAACCGCAGTAATTAAGCACTGCAAATATAGGCACTACTTGTAAAACATGTCGGAGTAGGATTAGGAGAGGCACAGAAAAAGTCTAAGAAAGGAAAAATAAAACATTAATTGGGACAGTGTGTGGTCACAAAACGCAGTAGAGGAAAAAAAAAGCTAAAAGTATGCACATAAGAATATGCCTTTACAGACTCAACTCTCACCCAGATTGTTGAGTTCCAGGAATTGGTGGAGCATTAGGCAAAACACAGGAGACAGAGTCAATCAGCAGAATCAATTTCTACTCATAACCAAATTCACGGTGATGAACTATATGATATTTCTCATAGCCTCCAGACCACTGCTTAAACTTTTTGTATAACTGGACTATTAGGGTTGACAAAACATGTCAACATTAAAACCAAAAGAGGGCACAGTCAATGCATGCCCTCCATGTTAATAAAAAGAAGCCATTCCTGCATTAGTTATGCTAAGGCTGTGCAAACAGTTACGCAATACTATGCTTACTGCTTGCAACAAAAGAGTGAAGCTAAGCACTTAGTACACTACATAGCCATGCAAAGCAAGTTTTGTTTAAAAGGACACCCTTAGTTAGGATCATCCGCAGCATTTCATTTTATTTGTGCAGAACATGTATCCCTAAGCAAGCATTTTCTGCCCCAGGGTTTTCCTAGTACCAAATAATGTGTGCCACTGAGGCCTGCCCTTATTTGTAAACAAGTGCAAACACATTCAACCCACAGAAGGTAAAACCACATGTGATATGTACCATAATCAGTGCCTGACTACCTCCCACCTTCGTGCACATAAAAAATTTTTAAGCCACAAATCAGCGACCTAGACGTCCAAAACTTCAAACATTAATATACAAACTTTAGTATTATGTTTCGCACCACTACTGACTTTAAATTTAGTCATAGCAAAAATTTGGTAAGTGTAATCATATTGTGCCATGCAGTTAAAATGTTACGGTCAAACCAAAAATCAGTTGATCTATTGTAATGCGGTCGTAACTATTCTACTGCACATCCTATTAATCAGTCAGTCAATGGCATTGGGGCAGCCGCACCTTTTCCAGGAAACTGTTTTCCTGGGAAGTGGTAAACTCTAGTGGAATAGACTATGCAGTTTTCTTCTGGCCATCTTTAAAACAAAATACAAATTTAACTGCCGTTTTAAAGAACAATCAAATGGATAAAAGACAACTGATTTTTGCTGACTTTAAAGAGCAGAATTCTTGGACATCAATTTTAATTGTGAGGTAACTGTGGAACATTGTAAGGTACTGCTATGGAAATACTGAAAGTAATGATCTATTCTTTCGATTCATAGCAAACTCTTTTCTGTAAAGTTTGTTCATCGCTTGTATCGAGTACTTAGTTAAGACTGCCATAAAAAACCAATGGCAAAATTTTTTGACAATAGCGAAAAAAAGACAAGTTGCCGAGGGGAGATCAGCGGATATATTGATTGTTTAATATTTATGGGGGTTGAACGTTCCAAAACGACTCAGGCTATGAGGGACAGCATAGTGAAGGGCTCCAGCAATTTCGACCATCTGGGATTCTTTAACATACACTGACATCGCACAGTACATGGGCCTCTAGAATTTCGCCTCCTTCGAAATTCGACCGCCGCGGCTGGGATCGAACCCGCACCTTTCGGGTCAGCAGCCGAGTGCCATTAACACTCAGCCACCGTGGCGGCTAGGATATATTTCCTGTTGAAAAATGCACCTGTCCAGAATTTCTGGGTGTGATATGAATGAAATGTTTTTGCTAACAGAACCTGAATATACCTGGTGATGCCACAACTAGGCTTAAAATACAATGTGTGCAGCTTTTATTTTCTTTTTCTTAACCACCCATCAAGGGCTGTGGCTAGGCTTGTTAACAGCAACAGAGCTGTACGCTATGTGGCCTATAAATTCGCAGCAGCTGCAGATAAAGGCAGAGAAGTGCATGTTGTCGTTCCAAATTTGCGAAAATTATCTGGCCAAGTGTAAATTTGGAAAAAAAATTTGGATCTACAACATCTGCTATAAAACCTCAGCAGTCACTTGATTTATCTCCAATTTTCTAAAGCAACACTGTGTGTAAATAACTACACCCAATTCCACTGCCAATATTACCAATTTTTTTTAGCTTCCCGGCACTCAGTCCTTCATTTGAATTTTTTACTCAAATGAAATACTTGGGAAATATTCTCTTCTGAACATATATGTCCACAGAGTTCACTATCTAGAACTCGAGAACATCAAAATGTAGCCTGACAATAATTAATCTGACATTGCCTTTAGCAGCTGGTGCGACACCCAACAGGAAGTTGCGATTAATTTAAAATGTGCCGACCTAAATATGTTATGTAAAAGTCTTACTCGAGTCTAGAATTTAATTCAAATAGTATTACAGTTAAGTCAGTCATCCAGTCAGAAATGAACAGAAATGAAGTGCCAATGAGCCCTAGAGAGGCATCGCTAAAAGGCCCATGGTTGATAACAGGTAAGCCTTACTTAGGGCATGCACCTTCACAGTAAAGCAACACACGCATTGCCACCAATATTAGCAGCAAACAACTTGTGCAGATTGACAAGAAGGACCAGCCCAGCATTCACACATCTTTAGCTGTGCGAGTTAAAGATCGAGAATCCTGCAACAAGCACAATTACCAACTAGACACTTGATTCCACAATGAAGCGCTGCAATACTCTACCAGTTTTTACCTGGCTGGTTTCTGCAATACGTTATGCAAGATCCCAGGAGGACAAAGTCCGATGGACCATCTAGACAAGCTACCCTGTCCCTACCAGCTGCAAGTTCTTGGGGTCATAACAAAGCAGGCCACATGATCTTGTTTCTGGTCAGGTAACTGTACATTACTTCTCCTTAGCCTACCTGAGGCAACACGGAACATGTGGTTGGCTGGTAGGACTGACAAACAAAGATAGGGCTGGACTGCAAAAAACATTATGAGCACTGAGTGAAAAAAAAACTTCATATAATATAGACATGCCTCAAATATCGACCTTTGTAAGCAGTTTACGCTTGTAACTGCACCATCATAATGCAGCATGTCACAATGTTCTTTGCAAGGAACAATTACACACAGATAGGATTCCATATTTTTACACTTAGTACTTAACGTTGGTGCTGACACTATACAGGTGCAAAAAAACGTGTCCAAAAACTATGGAGGCTTTATGAAAGCACTTCAAATACCTATGCAAAATTTCGTCTGGCAGCTTTGCAGAAGGCATCTTTAATGGGCGGCTCTCGAGGATAATCAAACCTTTTGAATTGACTATCGAGTTATGTTTCATGGACCTCCCGATCTTAGTTTCGAAGAATAGTTTTTCAAAATAATCAGGAAAACAATTATAAAACAGTAAAAACCAGGAAACAAAAACCAAAATTGGGCTTCAACCAAAGCGTGGTGTCACAATAGACCAAAAACAAGCAAAATTTTTTCTTTCAGGTAGTGCCGGGCAGAAATCGACAGACACACAGCTCGCAACATCACACATACAAGGTTGCCCATAGAAACTGCCCCCATTGAGACCATGAAATGGGAAAATTTTGAATTAATTTACACTGAAACAATATGCCACCTGGCTGTGAAATTTAATTGGCTCAAAGGAGCAGAAGACTTCGGAGAGCCAGAAGGTAAAAGTAAACAGCATGAAGGTGAAAAACAGAAACTGAGTTGCCCAAGTGCCCCAAAAAAAAACGATGTTTCTGTTGTGGAAGATCGGTAAAAAGCACAATTTGGCATCAAAGACTCAGCAGATGCTTCGAGAAAGCTCTAGTATATATCTGTGTGCACAATTAATTCTATTTAACGCTGAGAAATCGTTTCAACTGTCATGTTGCCAATGGCTTCTGGCATCCACTATGTCCTCCCTAGACAGCTTGCCAGCTCAAGTATGCATTTTAGAACAGCTCTATTTGCACACAATTAAAAAGAATGAATGAAGAGGAAACATGATACGATTGGTGCTGTTAACCTGTAAAAGTTTTTAAGAGTGGCTACAAACGCAACCCTGAACACAACTCCAATTAAGCAAGTAGGTTAGAAAACAAGCAGAAGCACGAGGAGCTGTTGCCACACAACGGCAAGCTTATCTGGGGACTTCAGTTTCACAATTAACACAAAATATTTGCCACACAGCTCACTACTTGAATACGAAAGCACTGTCATGACAAGTCCAGATAACCAGAAGCAGTTTCCACGTGATGTGCCAATTAAACAAAAAATTTTCTTTATTGTGCTTTTAATCCCAAACTAGAATTCTTGGGTAGTTTAATGCCAACTTGATTTCCATTGCTTTACTGTTCTCTTTAGGTCTTTGCACGTCTTTTTGATATTTCTTTTTTTACATTAGTACCATTCCAGAAAAAGTGCCCGACTACTGCAGCATCTTCAGCATGAGCTTCACAAAATATTACCCAGGTGATAATGAATGTATAAGCCCATAAAAATAAGCAAGTAAACATGTGAAATAACGGCTATTAGCTTATAAACAAAAATAGTAAATAAATATCTGTTCACAGATTTGTATCAGCACTCGTGTTTTAATAGTGAAGGAAGATGTATTGACCTTCTGAAGCCCTTTAATGCAAACCACTCAAGAAATAATGTAAAAACGGTATTAAAAGCATTTCTAAGGAGAGTAAAGGTAGTTGCGTCCACAGTGCAGAGCATGGTACATGGGGGGATGTACAGCTTATGGTGCGAAATAATTTATGAAGGAAGACAACAGCTTTTATGTGCACATGTTCTGCACAAGGTTTACAATGATAACCTCTGGTTTCAATATTTTGTATGTTTTGTGTCAGGGAATATCTTGCAAAATTCACAGTATTAAACCCCACAGATGTTTTAAACTGCAACTCTATGGCTTGCACAGCACAAGCTATAACAACAATATGCCCCACGAAATAAACTAGGCAGGGAACAGTATCAAAACGTACTTCTGCCTATGCTAAATATAAAAAAGGCTGTGTAAAACAATCTAGATTTTCTTCTCAATTGGCATGCCCTCTCCCCCTCCCCTTCCTCCCTTCCCCCCAATCACCCCAGAGGTGTTTTCCAAGTAAAAATTTCTTTATATAAAACTAAACAAGAAAAGCAGCAAACAAAAGCATACTTGGAAATTAGATCATCATAGAAACCTGAGCCGGTACTCAGGCACTTCTCCACAATAATAAAGCCAAGCCATTACACTCAAGCAATGATGTATAGTGTCCTATGCGAGATGAACAAAGCTTTTAAAAAACTCCATTGCTACGTGAGGTTGAAACTAATGCAATGTCAATGATTGTTATTTGGTGTCAGTTTCCACAAATTAGTTAATCCATTAGTTAATCCATGAACTTACTGTCTGACAAGCAGCTTCGAAATTTTCCAATTCTCATGGAAGTCAACATCACGAGTAATCCAGGCAGAATAAAAATCATGACATTTCTGTGCCTGTCAAAAAATGATTAATGCAGAACCTGACTGTTGTTTGCCGGCATGAAGTGGATGTACAAGCAGACATACTTGTCCTTGTGTCAGAGGTTTCCAAAGCTCGTGCTATCTCCAACACTTTAGTGGGTTAAATCATGCACAAGCCGCGCACTGGCACTCACCAAAATTGGAACAGTATAAAAGGGCTTCAATTAATTAGTCAAGCTGCACTCTGGTTTTCTGAGTTTATTTAATGATTACTAGCTGTGTCTGAAGGAACCTTTCATAGTAAATATACTGCCATACAAAACTTTTGTGTCTGTATACCCCTTTAACATAGTCAAAATATGCAGCATTTTAAACAAGAATTCATAATATTTTTAACCATTATTTTCTGTATGAGAACAATTCAACCAAAAAATCTGAACACTAATGAAATATATACAGTCAAACCCACTTATAATAATACTGAAGTGCCACGGAAATACTATTGTTATAACCGATAATTGTTATAACAGGGTTGTGCCGATAAAAAGAAAACATGACAAACTTTACAGCATTTAATGACAGGAAAGGCCTGCAGAGGCTTTATCGTTCTAATGCCTGCAAAAACTCATTATTTCGAACTTCAGGGGACCAATAAAAATGTTCAAACTATCGAATGATCCCGAAAAGATAAACGCTTGCACCATGGTATATTTATATGGAGAAGGACTGGACAACGGTTGCTTGCTTTTGAGGTGAGAACGGCGTGACGATGATTATTTTTCATATTTTCATAAATGCTGTATTGCATGCATACTGTTGGGAGCGTCGAAGCATAAAAGCTCAAAGGTTCAAGGGCTTTTGCACTGTAAGCGTGGTTTGGCTAGTGCGGTTGTAGCGTCTCCATGTTTTTGTTTGCTTCAAGGTTGACCTGCACTGACCGGATTTAATTGTTATAAGCGATAATGTGCTACAACAGCATTGCTATAAGCAGTTTATTTTACCATAGAACACAAGGTAAAGCTGACGGTGTCACGACTGACCATTGTTATATCCGATATATTGTTATAACCAGCATTGTTGTAAGTGGTCTTGGCAGTGCTTAATTCCTGAAAAGATAATATTGCTCTGCCAGTTCTCGATACTCGCATACACCATTATCAACAGGTGCCATGCGTTATCGCCACGTAACAACCAGAGGCACACTGCCAAACACAGGATACTAAACTAAGGCACTCGTACCAGGGGTTATCACACTGTTATTACAGTTAATTCTCTATTTTCTGATTAAGTCACTTGAACACCAACTAAACAACTAATTGAGGGTTAGTACTACACTACCTACTAAGGTTGGCTGCAGACTCCTTTATGCTCACACAGTTTTCCAATTTATTAATGCTGGCTCTACTGACATAATATAGGTTGTATGTTGCATGTAAAGTCAGTCACAGACATAAAAAAAACTTACTCAAGCAGTATTACTGGCAGTCACGTACAGCAGGCAGTTTTTTTATTTTTTTACCTCATGGTACTCAAGCAAATTGCTACAGATGCATGATAAAAACTTTAAACTTCTTAAAATTGCACAGCAATACGACAAACACAAATGCCGTAACCTTCACAACAGTACCTCCATATCAAGACTGTTTTTTACCCTCCCAACAAAGCGCGAGGTACCCACAACAACTGCACCAAGAGTGGACATTTTGAACATCCCATGAGTGGCAGTGTTCTTGAACAAGCCACTGGCATGGCATGCCATGCACAAGTTAACGCACTGTCAGTTGCTACAAGTGTGTGAGTTCTCCACAATCTTCTGCCATTCATGTTTCCGTCAAAAAAAATGGTAAAGAATAAAGTTTTGACCGAAAGCTTAATAAAATTGCATGATTTACTTTATATATCTTTCCATGCTACAATTTCTAGTTGAAGCTTTACATGCATCTCCAATGATTTAGAAGCTAGTTAAGAATTCCTGGTAATTATCTTAATAAATATAGTAAAAAATGTCACATCCATCTGTACAACTACCAAAGAGAACATTTATTTTAGTTTCATTTGTACAATACGTACGAGTTTTTCATTATAAAGCTTTGGTTCATGATATGTCTGACACCTTGTGTATAATTACAATTCTGTCTTTCAGACCGACATCCGTCCAAATAACATGCAAATGTGAGTTTTGTTTTTGTTTCTGCCCATAAGATCTGTTTACATGTGCTTTTACCGTTTTTATTTGTTGGAATTGTATAACCTGATGTTATCTGTAGAACTGTGAACCCCGCTTCCCTGCTGTAATACCTTGGTGCTGCTGAGTACAGTGTAATTAAATAAATAAAATAAAAATAAATATGATGCATTTTGAAACTAGAACTGAATACAGTGAAAAAGGCAAACAGAAATAGAACAGCTAGATTAGAAGCACAAGGATTTAAAATTTGTTCACAAGATGCATGTCATTGCCACATATGATGATTAGAGGTCTCACACTAAAAGGACACCATACTATTTTTGACTGAACATCTTAAGAGCTTTGCACTTTGAAACATCAGCCATTTATGCAAAACCAGCATGCCAGATTAAGTTGGCTACCAAAATTTACAGAACACATGAGTGTTAGTAGAAATGTACGTTGGCACCGCCTGCCTACACGTCACCTGCTGCTTACAGTGGCGCTTGGGCATATGTGTGGTTTTTTTTCTGCCTGCAGGTGCACTTGCTTGCATCCAATGCCCACTGCTTTAAATGGACACTACGGAGAAATATCAATACAAACAAGAAGCTATGGTAGACTGATACACTACCCTTCAGGAACACTACCAGCATTTTTACTGCAAGAAATGGTAACTGCACTTCAGAGAAAATTGTAAATAAAGTCCTCAATTTCTTTCCCCATTTACACTCCCACAAAATGTGAGCAGCGTCAGGTCATTTCTACGATACATATTCCTCTGAGCTTTTCAGGAACCAAAGAAAAGGAATAAAAATCAAACTGCTTGCACACTGAACAGACAGCCATTTGTTGAAATATTTGTCAGCATCCTTCATGCTATGAAGCTATGCTCCCAAAATACTGCGGCCTCACCATTCAGGAAGGGCACTAACAACCCTGAAAGCTTGTGCTTCTGAAGTTGCTGCACATGACAGCTTCATGTAAGCTGAATGGACAGCATGCACAACAGGCGAAGCTTGGCATTCTTGGATCTCGGCAGTAACTAGCCACACAGATCTCTTCTTCTGTTGCATATAAAAGCGATGACCCAATCCTGGCCAGTGAAGAATTCACGCGATCAAACTATGTTAGCGAAATCCTTGAGGGGCATATCGCTACAGTCTTTCGCTTTTACATAATTTTCTTGCTAATCCAAGCTCTGTTCCCGGTAAAAATATGACATATTTGCAATCTTAGGATACTAGTCCCTAAATCTATCTAAACTTGCTGTTCCCCATTGGTATTCTTTGAAGAATCTTGGTGCAAGGCTCCAATTTGACAAGCCTATGCCTGCATACTACCCTTCAGTTACGGGTGACTTCATGGCCCTGTTATCACACGAGCAACAAAACACATTACAGTTCTTGACTTCTGCTACTTACTGCAGATCTGAGAGAAGAATGCGCAAGTGTAACACAGACTTCTAATGTTGAAAGATTTCTAAAACTGGCAGGCACCCGGAGGAAGCAATCAAACAGGCACACCTGCGATCTCAAAAAGGCTGCCAAAGTACTGCTATTAGCAGCAGGTGCCATGCCAGTACTTGGTGGAAGCATACATTTTGGTATATATTCGCATGACCAGTAAACCTTAGAGGTTGGATGGACAAGTACCCTGTGCATATAACAAATCTCCCTACAGAAAATTTGCCACATAAATATCTACATGGTAAACAAATTCATCACAAGGAACAATCCTGAGCCCTCTTCCACTTTCACAAGCTCAGAATAGCCTGCACAGAAGGGCCTTAGCAGCCATTTCAAGTGCTCAAGCATTGAGGACGCTACAAAGTAAGTGAAAGTGAAACCAATGAACACTCGTGCTACACATGATAACGCAGCTTTCCATTAAAATCCTTTACATCAAATATTGAGTTCTGTGCGAAGAATGCTCTGGTATAAGCACATAACCATTGTGCAAAAACCTATTGCTCGTGCAGTATATACTCTGTGCAGAATGTCGAAGGAGAAGGTGGTCACACTTTGGTGCTATGTGTGCTGTAACATGTTTTACAACAGGTGTACAGTGAACCTACAGCTAAACTCTACCACTAACTATCAGCATCACTAAGAAAAATGGCAAATGCTCATACGAGCAACACTTCCATTGTGTGCTCTGAACACAAGTGCCACATTTCTATACACAGTGAAGACACACACGTAATACAGCATCGCACAGACAAATAGACAAGCCGTTTACTACTGGCCGGAGTAGTTTAAAGCAGGTTAGGCACAGCTGAGGTCAATGAAGCAAATTATGCTTGTTATACAATGTAACTCGAGGTAAGCATGCAGTGCCACATTATTAGGGTGTCTCCAGCTATAAAATCTCTACTTAATCTTTAAGAGTGCCGCTTGCAAAAGCGAGATCAACAGAACCATGCAGTACCATTGTCGAAATAAAACTTGTGGAACTCCATCCCTTCCACTAAGTTACCTAGAGCTTCTGGCTCAAATGCAGTCAAGTGGGGGTCGCACAGCTTTCTGAAATACAGATATAAGGCAGCGTGTTAATGGTGTAAAGCACTGTAAAGTGTGTGATCAAAATATTTACCAGTTTATAAGGCAAGGTGGAACAACCAAGTATACTAACCATCAAACAGCTTGCACAGAGTAAGAAGCACCCAATGAAAACTGGTCACTAAGTGGCCATTTGACGACACACAGCAAATTCTCACTGAAGCATTTCTTTAAAAGCAGGAAAAAGAGACATATCTTGGAAAATGTATGGCCCAAAAGCCACTGCTTTTTTAAAATGTGGCTCAAGAATGACGTGCAAAGGCATTTATTGATACTTTCATGCACTAAAAATGTCTGTCCTCATTTGCAAGAACATGGTGTGAAAAGCTGCTTTTAGTTCCTGCACACTTCTACCTGCATTTGTGTCATCATTAGCACAAAAGGAACTTCCTAAAGCATCCAATCTAACAAAGGCAACAGCGAAAGTAGCCAATATCGCTTCCTCCTTGTCACTGTCGATGCTTTCGTATGCACTATTGCGCTGACCAACAGCTGCTACACTTATGCTCTTCATATTATGTGCCCTCAGGCTCCGTCCACTTATGTTAGTGTATCATAGTTTGTTTTTTTCTTGCCCCCTTGCACCTATGCACTGTGGAGAAGACACAATGGTGGCTGGCTGCCTCAGCAGTCCTGGTTTTCATGTCGCATGACCCCAGGCCTGGCCAGTCTGTAGGTTTGTGCATCTTCTGCTGGTCACTAAACATACCGTATGACCAAAGTTTGATGAAATTATGAACACACTTGCCAAGAAATCATGTCATCCAGAAATATATTAGCAGAATGAAAAACAACACTGTGGGATATTTTTATTACTCATGATTTTGAGCATATCAAGAGGGAAATCCCCCTTCACACAAAATACCTGTGTTGTCCGCATTTGTATTCAATGTGCTGCTCATGCTCCTTAGAATGAGGCAGAGTTGAAGCACCTGCCTAGGCCAAATTACCAGCTTTGGCCACAGTGATAACGCATTAGACAATATCTTTACAGAGGGGAGATTGCTCAAGTGCAACTACATTGTGAATTTTTCCGACCATTGTGTTCTTAAAGCTCACAACATCATGGCTGCAGATGACCAAAAGACCAAAGGTGCATAACAAGAGCAAAAGGCAGTCAAAAATACTTACGTGTAAGTTTCGTAGTCTCCGCTATTGATGGATTCAATGAGTTGTTCAGTAAGCTTGACAATCTCTTGCTTGCGAGCTGCAAAAATTTAGACAAACTTGCTTGCTCAGAAGTGAGAAAGAATTTTAACACCTTGCACTTCTAGCCGAATGCAGAATTCATATTCATTCTTAGCAGTTGCTAGTCAGCATTGCAGCAGGAGCACAATATTAATGATTTATAAAGGTGCAACTTTTGACTACTTCCTATGCAACAACTGTAATTCACAAACATACAGTGCACTTCAAAGTAATCAGGCTGCTAAACAATATGGTTCTGCAGAGCTGAGCAAGATTGCATGTGGAGAATACTCACGATCATGGGCAGAACCATTATTGTTCCTTATGGCTGACACCATAGAAAAAAAAAAAGAAAGAAGGTTTAGAGTGTCACTGAGGGACTGCTATCAAACCAAGGATAGCAAACAACAGTCAATGACTTCCTCACAGGACAGATTAGAAAGGCAGAGGGTAAGGAAGTGAATTTGTGACTAGATGCAGCTAGGAAGTGGTTCACACCAATGAGACTAAGCTTTATTAACTAATGGTGTGTAAGCGTCACGCTATTTGGCCCAAGCATCAAGTAATGTGAAGTATCTATGGCACACACTCCATGCAAAGTCTATACTAGTCACACCACAGTGCTGTCTATGCACACTGACGCACACATACTCGCAATGAAAAAAAAGCATAGTGCAGAAGCATAGGCAGCAGTAACAGCATGTGGCCACCATTCACTCAAGCAAAAAATAAAATTTAGTTACATCATACACGCCTATGTTGTGCAAAGCTCATAGCTACAGTAAACCTGACATTTACAGACCGCTGCGGAGAAAGACACTACAGAAAACACATTGAAGCAAATTTCTGTGCCATGCCTAGTAAGTTTGCTGGATAGCAAACAAGTACAAAACATTTTCCACTAAATAAAATACTGACCGATCCTGAATCTAAAACTGCCAGAATTTCAAAAAAATATTTTCAGACCCACCACATTTCACACCTTGGAAATTTCCACTGCAGAGTAACGTTTGTGCGTTTCCTGATCCCATGTCTCCATCTGCTCGTGCACACATGCAAAATGAAGAATCATGCAAGGGAAAGGTGTGCTGCCAGTTCAAATTAGTCACAAAGGGTGGAAGTGCATTTAGCTTGAAAAGCAAAGAATAATAAAAAAACTAGCACTTTTCACTAGCACGAAGAGGTTTATAATAAAGACCAACATCTCACCTGAAGCACTTAGAAAGGTGATAGTGGGCACACTGCATGTGGGGGAGGCTACTGCACTAGCTAAGTTTGCTACTTGTGCAATATCTTGCGTGCTTTTGGGATTCCCCTTGCTATCGAAGCATGGCGATTTAACTTTTTGGGGAAAAAAAGAGAACAAAAGGACACAGGCAAAAGAGTAAGCCATAGCAAGAGTGCATTGATAAGCCTTTTGCTGTGTCTGGCATGGAAGGCGCATGACAGTGTCCACTATAATAGTAAAGTGGAAATGTGGCAGTTGTTAAACTTCACTTGCATGAGGAATAGGCAATCACTAAAAAAAACAGCGATAGGTGCTCGCATAACATTTCACATATCGCCAGTTTAGATTTGCCAGATACAATTTTTTCAGAGTGTATGCTCAGCAAAAAGATATCCAACACTCTTCTCCAACTTTGTCCATGAATAATGCAACTTCACAAGTTGCAACAATTCTTACCACTACACAGAGCATAATGAAAGATTAAAAGACAACTTTGCTTCAGTTCAATAAAATACGATGACTAAATCGTTCCACACGTTATGACGTACAGCTCAGTTAAAATTTTTGCCAACATAAGCGTCAATGTAATGAAATATTTTTTTACTGACAGTTGGTCTTACACTATGAGGAAAGAACTTCAAAAAAATTCGCTTAATCGAAACCATCATACAAGTGAAGCTTGCCTGACAACTTTGCATATATAAGCTACACTGAAACAGTCCAATTTGTGAAGCATGTCATGCTTTCCAAGTCAGAAACATGTTCCAGGCCTCTGACAACAGTCATAAAAAAACAAACAATAAGCAAACGCCAGCAGGTGACGAGAGAACGTAAAAGCTAAAGCAAGCAGAGAAATTAGATGCTAACAGTGCAGTGCATGAAAGCATTTTTGTAATAGCTGAAGAAAACCAAAAATGACATTCATAAACTTTACTATGCAACAAAGCACAATATTTTGTTCAGGGCAAGCAAAACAGGCTGCCACACAGATTACACCACACGTGGCTGGCTGAAGTGAGTTATGCAACTATTTCAAGGGTGTCAAGAGTGGGAACAGCAAGCCATTTTTATCTAACATGCTTTCATACCTTAAAGTGTGGTGCACACCTACTTTGTTCTACTTCATGTGAGCAAACTCATGCAAAAAGTGGGAAATGTACAGCGGGTGAGGAAAAAAATGCCAGTAATATGCTAAATCCCCCTGCAAGACTTCCTTAGGAACGTTACGTGGACAGTATTTCACACAGGCAGTTTTTTTCACCTCAACATCGGTAATGATGCACAATAGCCTAATCAAACAACTAACACAAAACACAAACAGAACCTTCTATAAATGGCAGGCAGTATATGCTGTAAGCTCAGCTCAGATTTGACTAAGCTCTGAAAGGGCCCTCAATACTTTTAAAGTCATCGGTTTAAGCAAAATGCAATCTACTGATGCATTTGCATTACCACAGCCCAAAAAGTATTTGCATCCATTACAACATGCTGAAATGAATTGTCACACAATGCAAGTTGTTGAGTGAGAAAAATGAGTAGAAACTCTTACAACTGACTAAGTGCATCTGTACAAAGCATCATTAAAAGTTAGTTATTCAAAAGTAATTGTATGCATTCATATTATATTCTTTACATCAGTTATGCTAAGGAGTTATTTGCAACCTAATTAAAATGCATCCTTTTTGACACAACTTTCACGACACTGCAAAAATGTATCTTAAGGGTTGGACTTTTCAGTTTTTATTTCTAGAAAATTCGGTGAACTTTTTTCAGTGTTTACTTAAAGACACTGTTTCAGTTTTTTTCTTTTATCAGCAAATAATATTTCCTACAGATGGATTACACCTTTTCTTGTCGGTGATAAAATTTGGTATTCCTGTGCAGTCGAAAGTCACTTGGAGTTTATCTATTTGATTTACCCAGTAATTAATGCACTAATGGTCATTAATTACCTATAAATCACTTAAGGAAATGTCAAAATAAAAAAGTAAGGGAAGTTGCACAACAGAACCGCTGAACAAAAATGCAAGTGGAAGTTGCTCTAAAACATGGATTGCCATGTTATCACTGGACAGTTGAGCAAGAGCATGGTGAATTGCATGGCCTGTGTTTTTATTACAGTAACGTAATAGTTGCAGTAGCCAGAATATGGGACCTGTTCACGACCCTTGCATATATTTGGTTTCAAGCGTCCTTACATGCAATGGAAAAATGTCCTTAACCAAGTGACTGGTCTAATCGGATGATGGCAGTGAACAGTGCTACGCTTGCAGACGACATTTGGTGACAGTGTGGCGCCTCTCAGTCTGTAGAGACGTATAAGGTAGCAGAGAGATGCCTCTAAATGCACACCTGCACCACTTAATAAAATGGTGCGCCTCACCATGCCACTGGCTTTCTCAGAATATTATTTCTCTCCTTGATTGAGTATAACTCCTACTCGACAGCCAGTTAGCTGCGGCACGCATGTCAAGAATACTGACCTCTTTTGGTTAAAACTGAATTTCAAAAACTGAATTCAGTGTACTTTTATTTCGTTTTTTCTCCTTTAAACCGAAAAGTCAAACCCCTAATAAAATGCAGGTATAAGGATATATTGCCATTTACATCGCTTGCTATCTCCACAAGCTTAACCTCGTCAATTAAATGCACTACTTTCTTTTGCTTTTGTATGCAGGAGCAGGAATCTTGCTGAGTGGCTGGGCCAGTGAAAAACATCACATAAGGAAGGTCTTTATTATGCAAAAGATTGTTCACTCCCCCAATTTTCTTAGCAAACATGCGAAAGCCACCAGCCATTCAATGGCAACATTCAATGTGGCAAAATTAGCAGCAACGTACACACCACTGAGCAAAGCACTTCACATACGCACAGCACATCACCACTATACACACGCACAAACACAATTCCCAGTGTTCGGCTCGCACAATGTCCACAGCACATGTTAGACAAACCCAAGCAAGGCAAGAGCAAGGAACGATAAAGAAAAGAACAGCAAGAAAAAAAAAGAAAGACAGCTTGGTGAGGCCAGTCAAGAAGGTACCCCCTGCCTACCTTGGTCCACCTGAATAACGGTTTTACTTCGTTCAGGTGCAGCGTGGACGTTGTCTAAAAAGAATGGGAAAGAGACAGCGGGAGAAGAAGAAAAACAAAAACAAAAAAAGAGACAGGGATGTGTGAGAAGAGGTAAAAAGAGACAGTAAGTGCTCACCAACCATGCAGTTTAGTGGGCGTTAATTTGAAATGGCAATAGAACCCTCAGTTAAGCCTGTTATTTCCAGCAGAAAAACAAGGCTAGCGTGCACTACTTGACGAGTACCGGCGTAAACACTTCCTGGTGGTAATCCAACTGACTTTAGCAAAAACTTTAGATAAAGCACAATATGTACTTGACTATCTGAAAGACCAGCATGAGATTTTAGATCTCAAGGCAGTATATGGGCATGATGATGTAGTGGAGAAGGCAACAGTTACACTTTAATAGCTCTAGGCTGCATGGTACACATGTATAGTCAAGGAGGCTGCTAATAAGACGCACATAATTCTGTCCAACCTTACATCCGCCCAAACCTCAAACAAGTAACATTATGATTAGTGAAGAAAAGCAACAAGCAACAGCTAGTGGCTTCTTTAGGATGGAGATACCTTGTGACTGTAATATGCCAGACACTATTGCAATAAATCACAGGATCGAGCTAAACATTATATTAATGAAGTTATTTCATATTATGCCAGTATTCATATTTCTACAACCTTTAATATGTCTTGCACTACTTAGGTGCTTTGATTCACATACCACAACGATGAATTTGATCCTTTCAAAAATTTGTAATATGTCAAAAGGTTTTTTTTTTTACCTATGACATGAAAAAACTGCTGATACTGCAGTAGGGAAACTACAGATTCAGTGATACTGACACTGAACTTTTTAGCCCACAACAAGGCCCTATGGTGCTTCTCTTATCAATAACAAAAGCTAACATGCTTTCAACATTGTTCCTGCCTCAAATGTTGAAAAATCAAAGCTGAAAAGCATGAAAAACAAAAATAGATATACTGCTGCAGTGTTGACTACAACACAAGCACAATACTCAGGGGCTCGCCGCGATATGCCAACATGTAATTTAACTAATCTGCACTTGCTGCTACCTGACACTGACTGCATACCTCTTCCAAGAGTCTCCAAAACCACAAAAAAGAAAGCAATAAAAAAGAAAACAAACTGTTCAACAGCCCTGCACAGCAACAGCCACAAATCATGCAATAAAAAGTGAAACAAGAAAAAAAAAATTACAAAATGTGCAGCACTGCAAAGATGACGAAAAAATTGTCACAAACACCACCAACACCAATGCAAAACTATTGGAGGTAAAAACAGATCAACTGCACCAGACAACAGTCCAGAGACGAACAGCTAGTGTGACCAGAGGTACCTCTGATGGTGTGTGTGCCACCTTCTGCATTTTAGCAAACCACTTGAGATAGTCACCTGGAGCAAACCTCTCTGTGCAAACTAACAAAAAACAAGGCACACTGAAAATAAAGCTGCAATGCTGTCAGCATGAGCAGAAAGATGAACATGAAAAAAGCAACTGAAAATTACTGAAAATTACATGACTGATAAAATTTGAAATATGGATTCTGCACCACCATTATGGTCACTGAAAAACACTTGCAACATTATACCCCCAAGAAGCTCAGCAAAGCTACCATATGTTCACTAGCATAAAGGTCACACACAAATAAGTCAGTGACTGAAGTGTGGAACCCATCTTAAAGAATAAAATGATCTACAGGTTGACCCATATTTAAAAAAAAAAAAACGCGTACGGTGTTGATGACAATTTATTTCCCCACATATTTAAAGCTAGACCTTCACCACAACCATTAAACCGCCACCAAAACTAGGGATTCGTGCTAGGGGTTAAGTCTGGCTTGGCCATTTGGCTACAAACCTTATACATGCCTATTTTTAGCAAATGACAATTATTTAGCCAGACCAGCAGGTCGACTTCCTTTGGTTATGATTGGAGGTCAGTCGCCAATGAAGATTTCTGAGAAAGAGGAAGATGGCCTATACTCCCAATGAATATGATGAACTGTAGTGCTATAGAGAGATAAAAAAAAAAGCTATAACCAATTAAAATAGTGTAATGAGAACGATAATTTAAAAATGCCAGTGGACGTTTGAGATGCAAAATTCATATGCACAAGAGCGCAGCACAAAAGTACTGTTCACACTGCATGTGCATGCATGGGCATACGTATGCCAACTGCACATTGACTTTAGGGTAATAGAAAAGCTTTGCCAAACTGAGCTTGTGTGAATGACATACAGTAAGAGCAATAATGATTTATTTTTCTCTAATGCCCATCAAAACCAATTTTTGCAGTTTGCACACTGTAAAAAATGAGTGCATCTTATTGCAGCTGTATTCTCCAGCTGTGCAAACCACAGATTTAGCACAAGGCTAAATTTCATCTGAAACTGCTAATTTTACAAAGAAATACTGCCCCCGTATAAAAGGACAAAACCTCAGGAGGACAAGAGGATCCTGAGCCATTCATAATAGCACAGCTTCAGAGACTGGGTGCAGCTTTGGCATGTGAAAGTACATAACTATGAGGGGTGTTCAGTAAGTTTTGCCTGCCGGGCTAAAACTTCTTCAAGAATTCGAAGACTTTACATCCCAATCAAAGTATGGGATGTGTTTTCTCCCCAGAGCACATCTCTTTCTGATATAGCCTGTACCTGTAATGATGCACTTCTACCACCAGTGCAATATCATCTGCATACTGACGTAGAAGAAGGAGGACAGTTATCAATGCCTCCATGGTGGACTGCAACGGTAATTGACAACAGCATGGAAAGACTTGTGCATGGGTGAAAGAACTGCCCCACTGAAGGAGGGGATTATGTCAAAAAGCAAACCGCTCCTGGGAAAGATGACACGTTTCAAAATTTCATTCAAATGCAGCATCTATAGATTCCATTCCTGATCACTGAAGTTACAGCCTCGGAGGCAACACATCCAACACTTCAACGTCGAACATCCCTCATAATTAAAGCCACTTCATGAATACTGGCATGTTCCCTGGCTATGTGCACCCTTCCAATTTTTTAACATGAACACGCAAGTGTCGACTGACCGGTGCAGCGGTGCCGAGGTGAAGCAGAGCGGAAATCGGGAGAGGGAACGAGCATGTGCGCTGATCATGCCCCTGTAGCTAGTGTCGTCTGCTTGGCTGTTCTGTTTCGTGCAAAGCAACCCCTGTGAAGCAAGTTTTATGGCCGAGTTCTGAGAGGGTTCGTTTCGGGTTCTATCTGCTACGTGTTTGCGGCTTTGGACTGGTGCAAACGCGTAGCGTTCCAAGCACGACTGTACAGGCCCCGGTTGTATTTGCGGGTAGCGTGTGGGGAGCATTTGATTTAACGAAATTAGCACTGCGAAATCGAGGGTCCTCTTCAATCAGCTTTTCATAAGTAACGATTGCAACTGGTTTCTTGGGCATGCTAGGCAGTTCCCAAGTGTACGCTCTTTTCAGAATCACCCATGCTGTATTCAGCAGATAAAAACAATTACTCGCAGCTTCTTGGGCTTCCGAAGCATAAAAGCCAATGGTGCACAGGGGTTGCTTCGCACTAATGAGAACAGCCTAGCAGACGAAGCTTCCTCCAGCAGCAGGAATTGTGGGCGTGCCCTTGCCCTCGCAGGCTTTCTCCTCTCCTTCTCCCGGCACAGCAGCGCCAGGCAGTCGACGCTCCCGCGTTCAGGTTAAAAAATTGAAAGGGTGTACAACAAATTATGCCTTCTAAACACCATAATATGTATGAATCATTATCAGTTCTCAACAGGCTTCATTTAAAATATTTACCAGTAATAAGTGATTCCAACAAAATCCTCTCGTGAGAATGTTGCTATGGCGCCTTACTTCACTTTTGTGGAATTTAAGATGTGTGCTATGCTGATGTGCGAGAGTTTCAAGGCCACATGTTTGCGTGCCCGTGTATTATATGCCCTCAAACTTCAACCAACCCACACGCCAATGCACTTAGATCGCAGACCCACGTTCCAGTTACTTCTGATGAAACCTGCACAAATTGGAAACAACGCTTGAAGTAACGAATAAAATGAAAACATAGCCAATCCCTAAAAAAACTTTTCAGTAATAAATCCACAGCAATAAAAATGTTTGCAACAATGAAAAGCAAGCCCACTCCACTTACACTCTGAAGGTTAAGAAGGTTAGTGCAGAGAAAATGAAACACAAAACACACTTTTACTGCCAAAAACAAATTTTTAAGGATGTCAGAGTGGATCGTTCCGAGTTAAAAGCAATACAAAACAATCAGCAAATAAGAAAAAGCAAAAAGCTAAGCTCCACTTGTTCATGAGGTAAAGAAGCTTTATTGAAAATATAGAAGAGCTTTCTCAATGGTATGATGCAACCGAGCTTGCTATATGTTGTTGAGACTAAAAATTTACCACCACGCAATTCTAATGGTTTATTGCATTTCCTTAACATGCATTTTTGAAACTTGAGTCAATACTGCATCAGACTAACTCAATTAAAAGCTTGAATTACTTAAAAGAGCGAAAGTCCAGTTTACTGGCGTGGACCAGCACTCAACTCTGCATACTACTAACAAAGTTCTGCCCTCCAACTTCAGCTGGAATACTGTCTCCCAGGCTTCATTATAACCAGCCGTGGCACATATGACTACAGTTATGGTTATGACACCAATGCAACCAGGGTGGTCACTAAATGGCTCCAATGGCCTACTGAATGTGCCGCATGACCACTACCTACAAAGTACAGTTGTCCCATTTTTTGTCAGGTCGCTTTCTCAGTAGCTGCAACATAAATGCCACTACTATTGAGCCTCCCATGCAGGGGAGATGAATGCACCAGCTGAATGTAGTGAAAGCAACCACGGCACTGACACCTCAACCTCATTTTGTCCACTGACCTACAATGCTTGCCACAAAACATGCATGTCGATCTTTTGAACAGCTATCTGAGAGTCTTAAGTGTCCAGATGTACAGCACAGGCATAAGGTAGGCGTATTTTATTGCGATATAACAAATGTACATCCCTATTTCACATGTTTATGCAATGTATATGAGTAGCATACTGGCTGCTAAGTGTGTTTCCAAGCACCGATTGCAATAAACTAAGCCCAAAGCGATCCAAATATAATCTGCCTCATTGAGTACACTCTGAAGCAGCTAAACAGTCAGTGATTACCGTACTTACTCACGTAATTTGCACACAATTTTTTTTCCTCAAATGGCTTCAAAAAGGCGGCACACAAATTACACTGAGATTTCACGAACACGTCCTAAAAACTCTTTAAAAGTCATAATGCACAATGCATACGGTATACTGCCCCATATAAGTCGACCCCGCAACTTGTGCCCCTCGCTGGCCTAAAAAAAGGCAACGCATCCACCCCCCCCTGCGCCCACCCCAAGACCCATGTTACGTAGTTCCCCACGCGATGGCGTGACGGTGTGTGCACAGCCCTAAGCAACAAACGCAGAACAACACAAACACAAACCCCGCAGTCAGAGAGGCTACAAGAGATACCAGGCAATAAAACTGATATGCATGCAGCCCAGCGGCAAACAGAACATCTAACAATTTGGTATTTTCGGATTCTGGCATGATGCACGCTCGAACTGGAGGTTACCAGAAGTTTGCTCTCGCTGACGTTTGTGCAAGAAAGCAACCGCTGGCATAAGCGAGTTGAGCAAATGGCATGTAATTGACTTTTCTTTATTGGAACCAATTTATAAACGAATTACCAACTTTTTTTGACACCACTTCCTCACCTTTCACTGCCACACGTGGCGACGTGGCAACGAAGATCTTACCAAACCCGCCCTGTGCGCACCCACGTGCATGCTGGTGTGCTTGAGCAGTTTTTTTTATATAAATACGGGTAGTAAATTAGGTGCGTGCAAATTACCCGAATAAATACGGTAAATGTTGACTGCCTGTTGTGATTAATATTACATACCCAGCCTCCTCAACAATGGTTCTGCAGAAGTCCATTAGACAGTAGGGTGCTGCACAGCAACATGCTTCTGTATTTATGACAACATAGATACGGAAGATAAGTTGGTGAGCACTATGTTTCAGTGTAATATTAGGAAAACCACTTCAGGTGACAACAAATTCCAATACATGAAGTCCCTAGTAGTTCCAGACGAAAAATCCAGAAAGTGCAACGGGAGGGAGTGCATTGTCTTGCTTGCAGAAAGTAGGTTTCATAAGCTTCTTGAACCCTCATGGTTAAGTGCTTCAATAGTTTTAATAAACAGAATGTAAAAAGACATCAGGACTAGTTTTGCAGAATATCTTTGACCGACAGATTAAGCTCTCATAAATAATTGTATGTGTGGAAGTTTCATTACTATGGACATGTATGTGTGAGTGGCAAATAAGTTTAAGCTTTTTTTTAACTATGTCTACTCCAAGTGAGACGAGAAAAGAACACCTATGACTGTGGCATCTTAGAACTGTAAACTAGTTATGGTAATTGCAAAAACACTATCATGAACCTCAAACACGTTCTCAAGCAATAAGTCATTTTTGAATAATGCTCTTTTCCAATGTGGTCTAACCCAGAATGGCGTAATTCCCTACAGTGAAAGTATCTGCAAATAAGCCAAAAGCAAGCAAACCTTTCACATCATCATCCTCAATGGTGGTGCTGCTGTCAGTTGACTCCTTGACCTGGGAGCCTTCACCCTTTTTGGTCATGATGCTTCGACCTAAAACAGCATATTAATAAGTCCACTAAGAGTGCGATCAAACATACATTCTGGCAAACTACATTCTGGCAATGTGTCGTAACTATCAGACTTCAGTGCACTCTCTAACGAGCACATTAGCAAGTCAGTTGACTTCACACCAACCACCTCTAAACCTTGTTAGGCGCAATCCACTATTAAATGACTAATTTTTCAGAACCACACTGACATATGGTAGTACTACTTTCTATTGCCACTGCATATTAGAAGCAAACAACATGAAACAAGGTCACGTTGTCATTTTTTACAGGCACGAAGCCAAAGGTATGCTTAAGATTCCTGCAAACCTTCAAAACTTAATACAGCATGCATTAAAACTACAACAGCAGAAGTGTGATGCAACAACACCAATCACACTACTGTGGATTCTCCAGGTTCTACAATATAACCAAGATCATGCCCCAAATTAATTCAAGTTATCCGATAAACATTATTTGTCAATGCTACAACTATAACAAACACCATAAAGAGTGCTTCAATGTTCATTTAAATAACAGGGTACACGAGAACTACGACACTAATAAAACTTAAATGCTGCATCCAATACTGGCCAGGCAGCACACCTGCAAAAACAACATTTTGTCTAACAAATATACCGGCCTTGCTATTCAAACTCTGCTTCAGCCACCATTCCAGACTTAGCAAAGCAAGCTTTTCATGCTTTTCATTTTGCATTCACCATGACTTTCCACAGTTATGTTGAAATGTAGTCAGCAGTCTCAAGAATTTCTAAGCCAATTTAAAGGATATAGACTATGATTAGGGCAAGCAAATTTCTTAAAACCCTGAGAGACCTACACATTGCGCTGGCAAGACAACTCATATACATTATTAACCCATGCATAGGTGCAAAAAGGATTCGTTAAAGCATGTATTAACACAAGACTTCTGTCACGACAATGCTTCAGTTGGATTCAAAGCAAATATCACTACCTAAAATTCAGTTAAACCTAACAGACACCTCTGACCAGGCAGCAAATTTATGTGCATGAAAATGGAAAAAACATACATAGTAACACAAATAAATGCTGCATGTGAAACAGAAATGTGAAGATGAAGAAGCAGATAATGTAAATTGTTAATAAAGTACAATCATATCCCTCCAGTTACAATCAGGACTAACCCAAGTTATAGCCAAAAAAGCTTTCATAGTGCATGTACTACATGCAAACTAGAATTATAGCTGCTTGAAAAACCTTAAATTTACTGTAAATACATTGAACGTGAGTATTTAAAAAAGAATATCAAAGGTTTCCGACATTACAGGCCTTTAGCCTATATTCCCTTCAGGCGCTAATACAGATTCAGAAAGAAGTTTGTCATAATTTCAAGATCTTGTAAAGTACAAGGATTGCACAGAAAAAATGCTAACCTTGCCTGATAATTATGTTGTGTCTTCATACATCTAGATCATCCCTCAGAACTATTTTCAAGGTCTCAGTTATACTTCTTTTGACTCACTCCTTTTATAATAAGTTATGTAAACAATCAAATGAAAATTCACCCTCAACAGAGATACACCAGGGCAACCGTAACACACCAATTCCTGCTTTCATTCGCATGCTTGACTCGATATCTTTCTGCACAGAACCTTTCAGACCTCGGTGCATTTTACTGCGTCCACATTTGTGGAAATTGCACTAGACTAGGTATGATAGTGTACAGGCAGCATCCACTTATGTGGACACAAAGCCTGAAGGAGATATCTTGACATTAATGTCAAATTGCCAATAAAGAAAGGCTTTAGCGTGTGGTGAAATTCTCACGTGTTGAGTGTTTTCTTTTTGCACTCGCACTAAATGTTGGAATATAACAATAAAGATTTTATTAAAGATTGTGAATCCACATTCTTCATGGGTTCATGGGGGTTTAACGTCCCAAAGCGACTCAGACTATGAGGGACACCGCAGCGGAGAGCGCCAGAAATTTTGACCACCTGGGGGTTGTTAACGTGCACTGACATCACACAGTATGGCCTCTAGCATTTCGTCTCCATTGAAATTCGACCGCCGCGGCCGGGATCGAACCCATGTCTTTTGGGTCAGCAGCCAAGCACCATAACCACTGAGCCATCGTGGCAGCTACCAGCATTCTTCATATAATACATGAAAAATCTGTTTTACCATATAGCTGTCAACATTTCTTAAAGGTTTATTATGTACCCATCAGGTTGCATTTTTACTGTGCAATGTTTAAAGAACAAAGTTTCTAGTACACTAAAAATTATACGAATGGTCAGCTGAAGCACACTGGCCTGATGGTCAGACTAAATAATAAAAAAGCAGCAGACCACGTATTTATGCCTAATAATAGTTAACAGTGAATGCACCAAAGTGTGAAATTAGCATTTTGTGAGCAGCATAAATGTGTATTGTATTAACTTCTTCAGCATGAAACACAAATTAATTTATGACTACTGAAGCACATAAAAAAATTCATGCACATAAATTCATGCACATAAATTCACTGCCCAATTATGGCAGAGTAAACAGAATATTTTTTCAGCACAAGAAGAAATTTAACAAAAGTTTCTGCAGGAGTTTCTTTCCTGCAGCAACATAACCTTTACAAGTGCACTACCAACCACTGACTTTCGGTTTGTTGAGCTGTCTGTACTGCCTGCACTGCAAAGTGCTGAAGTTTTTCCAGCACAAAATTATTAAAAGCTTAAAGAACACTTCAAAACAAGCCCAGTAAACAGACGACTTCAGCATTAGAAACCAAGACCTCCAACCAATACAAAGCCACCGAGGGATTCATGTGCACAGCCAGGGGGTTAAGCCTTCTACGGTGAGAAATGAACCAACCACAGCATGGGACACATCATCCTCTATAAGGTGCCACTACCACAAACACTGCCCTGTTCCAAATGCATTCTCATCTGGGGATGCATACAGTGCAAACGACCATTGTCACCATCATCACAGCACCTCACTTCAATGCAAACGAACATCACCACCACCACCATCACACCAGCCCTTGTCAAAAAAGAGCAGAGGTTACAGTTGGAAATGCACACGGTATGAAGCAGTGATTTGCTGGCTCACTGTAGGTGTTAACACATTTACTGAATAACACAGATCCATCATTTACTCCCAGGCACAGCCGCACTATCATAGGAAAGGGAAGAAATGCGTGGAGGTGATATATAAATCAGATCATGACCTTGTCTGGTCATACAACATTAGTGTGAGTGTACTGCCCACAATGACATTCCACAGAAATAGTGCTACAAGCATGCACAATATAACACCGCCAAATAAGCTGGAAGTACAATTGTGCAACATGTATAGCCATTGGGTTCAAAAGACAACCACAGCCACACATCCAGTCACATGCTATCCAAAAAGAAAAGCAGCAGTGAAGAAAAAAAAAGATGTAGTCATATGCAAGCAACACCACCAAGCTCATGCGAATGATGCCAGTCAATTCCCTCTTCAGGCACTAAGTCTTTGTACAGTGACAGCGACTGTAAGCAAGTAGGAACATACATAAACTTCCTTCACTAGACCGGAAGAGTCCCTGAGGTATATGTTTATTAAACACAAGTGCAACCCAGCAGTAAGGTTTATGGGTGTTTAATGTCCCAAAGTGACTATGAGGGACACTGTAGTGAAGAGCTCCGGAAATTTCGACCACTTGGGGTTCTTTAATGTACACTGACATCGCACAGTACCCAGCAGCAAGGAAGGCCAGCTCTACACCAACTATAAAAATATACTAGGGCTATGAAGCAACATTTCTTCACCACACATTTAAATTATTGAATTTTTGTGTGCGAAGCTTCACACAGGCTACAGGCACACATCGTAGGGGGCTCCGAATCAATATACGCTGCCCGAGTGTGTTGCCCAAACACATCGAAATCTCAGTAGACATGAGCGCTTTTATCAGCTTACCAACGGATGTCAGATTTTAATAAGCAGTGCATCAGAAGATCACATCAGCTAGAGAGAAGATACAATTTACACCTGTTTTTCTGCGCATTTTTAACAAGACCTACAAAGGTAGCATGCCTGTTTCAAGTAATTAGAAATATGAACATTTTACTTGCCTATAATGTACACAGTAAAGTCTTGACTCAGGTTGTCTAAAATTACATGAAGTTTCCACAAAAAGCCAAGTTTCAATTAAATATTTTCTTTTAATAGCAGAGAACATCATGCAGAAGCCCATACATACAATGCATATACAAATGTGCACAAAATAAAAACTACACTGCAGACCAATGGTAAAAATGCAAACCCAGTGAACCTAGCTATCCTTTTGCTGCTTAGTACCAAAAGTTTATTTTTGAAAATAGAAAGCCTGTCTTGCCTAAATACAGTAAACCTCGATGATACTTTTTTTTTTAATGCAGAAAGAATGCATTGTCCGGGAAAACATATGATTCAAACCGCCTAATTTGGAATGAGGCACTTATAGACAATTTCGCTTCAAAAAAATGTCAATTAGAATTTCGTGGCAGAAGGTCTGAACAGCTACTTTTCTAGCGCTCGCAGAATTCAGTCTGCATTTATGTGGTCTTAACCGTGGAAGGAATTTAGCAGCATAATGGTCAGTCAATGATGATGGCGAAAGCAACCAAAATCTCTTCCTTGTCATTTTCAGATGCTTCACTCCTTTGCACCTATACAATGCGGAGAAGTCGCCGCAGCAGCTGACTGTCGCAGCGTTTTTGCTTTTCATGCTGTGTTCACTGGACCCAGGCCCCTCGTATGTTAGTGGGCTTCTGCAGTTCTCAGATGCTTTGCCCCACTTAAGCACTGCAAAGGAGCCACTGTGTATGTCAGTGCAGAGTCTTTTTTTATGCAGCAGTGTGAGGGCCCTGTTCTGCAGAAAAGCCAGCATCAGCATTGCTGTCACCGTTGTAACCAAAAAATCTGGACTGGTCGAAAAAGTGGCTACGTCAAACGTTGAGCGGTGGATTTGAAAAGTGATTAAAACATTAGAAAACTTTTGATTAGAAGCTCGCAACATGACTCAAACGTCATTAAGACATGTAAGTATATAAAGTAAACGAACCACGCTAAAAAGAAAAATGAAGTAGTTGGGAACCGAACCCCTGACCCTTGGGTAGTGGTTCAGACACACTACCACTAGGCCATGCAGGCCTGTTCATATGGCTTGGGTGATTAAGCGGGGCTTTATAAGCATGTCCTGTGGTCTTTCACTTGACGATTGTGACTGTGAAAGAGAAAACAGTGCCCATGTCTGCATAAGGAAAAGGAACCACTGTCATATAATGCCCTTAAAGGCAGAGCTTAAGTGTCCTCCCAATTTTGATTTTTTTTAGTGCACTCCACAGCATTCCAGCTTTGTGTATTAGAGCACCGCCATGATCAGCCCATTGCACATGTGTGGCTGGTTGCTAAACATAATATACGACCAGCATTCGCAGAAATTTTAAACGCAGCAGCCGGGAAATCGTGCTATCTGGGAATGTATTAACTGGTGCAAGAGTTTTTTAGCAAATGAACCGGGAAGCCGTATGAACCGCGAACATATCGACAAGGTTTTACTGTAATTTCATACTGCTACAGTAACCTATTTGTAGACCATGTGATAAACCCAATTGTCCTATTCCTTGTACAAAATACATTTTTTTGCACTCCAGGTTTGGTGCCCTAAGCGTGAAACAATTTGCTTATATGCCATAGCATGCAGTTACTAATAAGGCTTGTTCAATCAAGCTAAGAGGCCTTTAACACCATGTCCACAGACTTAGCCAGTTTTCTAAGCAAATCGCCCTAAGGTGAGAAAAACTGCTCGGCATGTTCTTTCAACTTACAAGAGCCATTTCCGGTCTCACCATAGCTCTTCTATGGCTAAAAATAGTTTCAAGTGTGCATAGAAGATCTGACTGAACAGGCTAGTTCACATATAATCACAACAGTTGTCATCACGAAAAGAGATGTAGCTAAACCGAGAGGCTGATGACAAACGAAGGTCTCGGTTTCTCCCATCCCCTTTCTATCTTATTCCACTACAAGTTACTTAACTTATATGGGTTTAAATGCCTAATTTTGGCTTGCAGAGGACACCTCAGTGCCTAAACATACAGCACATACTATTTATCTTCTAATGGGGTGTGATACAACAAACATTAGTTGGTGGAGAATAAAAAAAAGTTGCTAAGTGTTTCGTATGCACTTCTGTCCCCATCAAACTCAATTCCAGGGAAACAATCAATTAGCACTGAAAGTGAATTTCATTTCCTTCTCTTCATCTTTTGTCAACCTGCACCAGTCACCCTCCACTATGAGTGAGTCGCAGCCTCAACCCTCGCTCAATGAGCGTTCATTTTCCATGAAATAAAGAAGGGAAAGATCTATTGACCATATCTGCAGCGCCTTTGCCACACCGAGTATTTCACCAAAAATGAGGATGCAAGGCAGACAAGGGAATCAATGTAAGAAGGCCCTATTGTAGATGATGGGAACTATAATGCTTCAGATCTTGATAACAGCAGCTGATATAAGCCAATAATGCTAACATCTTCTCTGTAGCTGGTGTATTTTCCCTCTGGTGCATGGCCGCTCAGCAATATTTGCTAATAAGCCAATAAATCTTCAACCTTCAATACACAGCTGCCACTTAATTTACTGCCATTACTCAAGACTCCTTTGACGGCATATAGATGCTTTAATATTTGTCAACCTAACGCTTTTATGTTTTTAACTGCCTTCACATAGCACCCATAACTCCTTGTTTGCTACACTGCTTTTCCTTCAAAAAAAGGGGGGGGGGGGGGGGGGGGGGGGGGGGATCCAGATGTTTTTCAAATACTTCAAAAATCAAAACCCAATCAAAATGTAATGAGGCACATAACTAACCTGCAATATTGGTAAGAACAGCAAATGCTGATCCTCAAAAAAGACACCAGCTGAAGCTTTTTAAGTGAGGTGTTGTTCATGCTTTGTTAGAACTGCGACAGAGCCTATGTGCAGCACAGGCTGCTTGCCTGAGAAAATTTGCACAATGAGCTAAAAGCTGTAGAAAGTTTCTCTGCTCCTTTTTGTTTCTTTTTCACAAGTGCTTTTTTTTTAAGGCGGCCGGATCATTAGCTCAGGTTTCAATCACGGGGTAAAGAAACCTGTGATCAAGCAGTTTTGGAATTTTAATCAGCATATGATTCAGGCATCAAGCAGCATGTATATATTGTAAAAAAATAAGCTACTAAATGAAAACCATGTGATAAAAATTTAGCTTGCCCCTAACATAAGAAGCAAAATTTTTCTTAACAGTTAATAGTGATCCATGGAGTATCATGTACACTGCTGAGGTAGCATGATACACCTTTTCAAGGAACCAGGAACCCATTGCGAAAATTTGCACATTACAGCTCGCCCAAAAGCACTTAAAGGCACACATGTACCAAAGCTCAGGCCTTGACAGCAAGTTGGATGCTGCTATAGGCAATGAAAAGATCTCTCAGATCTGTTACTTTCACAGTTACAATTGCCAGGCTTTCTGGGCAGGTAGACATAGCACACACAAAAAGAAATTTAATTACTCCTGACTTTATGCTTGCTTCACTCCACTACTCATAAAAAAATTTTTCTGAGAAACAAACTTGAGGAAACTGTTAATAACACACAGGAAGGTCTGAGAAAAGCTGATGTGTTAGGGCAAACTGTGCGCACCAAGATGCAGCTGTTGATGAAATATATGCTGCACAAAGATACACCATTTCCTACAGCTGAAGTAGAAGTAAAGACAGAGCCATTAGTTAACTTTCCTCAACACAGCACTGTGACAGTAAGGCATGCTGCAGAACGATGAAGGCAAGCACACAGGCACAAGGCGGTTGCATGCTCAAGCATGGAAGGAAGAGCAGTATCAGAGCAAAAAGTCACAGCTGGAAGGGGAGCATGAGGCCTTTCTGTCACGCCACTCCAAAACTGTCCCTTGCATGGCTAAGAATGTCACTAATGAAGCTTCCTTCATGAAGCAAAAATGGATGCGGATGTTCAAGATGAAACAAAGTAGAGGACTGCAGTGGAATCATCACAGGCCTTCTTTTGGGCAACAAAAATTCTTGAATAAAATAAACTGTAAAAATTTCAAACGTGAAACATACTCCTAGGCTGAACAATTTAACTCAAAGCAGCTTTCTTATACCACAAAGGTCATTACATCATAATATGTCAGCATGAAATCAGATTAAAACCACCGTTTTCCTTGGGATGACAAAAATATATGTGATGATTCAACACATCCGATCCAAAAATATGTGCTTCAGTTTTTGTGGACAAAAAGAAAATAAGAAACATGAAGAAGCTACAAGATGAAATGGAGTCTTTACCTGTGTTGGGAGTAGTAACATGACCTGCAGGTAAAGCATGAAAAGCGTAAACAAGGATAATAAAAAATATGCTTAAAACCATGAATTGAGATGATGAGTCTTCTTCTTCCTTTTTTATAATATGCAAAAGCACTTGTTGCAAAAATGGGCATGCTTTAAAGCTGACAGTAAATGAGATGAAAAAAAAAGGCAAAAAGACTTCCACCCCAAAAGAAGGAAGAAGTGCTTTAAGAAAAGGTACAAACACAGAAGCATCAAAGCCCTAGGGAAAAGGCACAGTAGAGAACAGACAGCAAAATTGGGAAAATAGGCAGATATGCAGACTATGAATAACATAAAACCGAAAAAGGAGAAACAATGTCTGTTTTTGACCTCCAATAATATGCTACCCCAGGTTACTAGTAAAATACAAAAAAGAGACAAGATCAAATGCAACAACTTACATTGTAAGTGTAACACACAAACATTGATAACATGCAGTGTTCGCACACAAACAGATGCTAGCAGAAATGTCTCAAAGCACAGCAAAATCGCATTCCTCATGGACAAAAAACCAGTGCTTCTGGGTCTTTTGTTGAAAACTTCTTCTAATTTTCCTGCCAGGTAGCCTGCAATTTTCCTGTGCCCTTCAATAAATCTGTGAGCAATAATACAGTAAAACACAAAATGCAAGCTCAGTAAGCCAACACATTACTTGCTGCTTTCAAAAGCACACGCCCACACACACACACAGACACACACACACACCGGATTTAGGCTGGTATAACCTGGTATGGCTTGCCAGAAGGCTGAGTGCACAAAAGCATTCAGTTTCTCGAAAAGCCCAGTTCCAGGGACATTAACAGAGAAGATAGATTATAATGACAGTGTTGAAACTTGCTCACACATTGGACTGGCTTCGGTGAGAGTAACTTACTTGAGAAGTTGCGAGTTGCCAGCATAGTAGTTAAGATAGCTCCCTGCAAAGCCATCCACAACAGAGTTATTGCGACTGACAATAGTTAAAAAATGCACTGTCAGTAACAATTACCAAGTGCCACAGAGGGGACACGTGTGACAAAACTATTGCAAGGACAGCATACAAACATTAAAATAGGCTGAACTAGCATTGCATTAAACCAGGAAAGGCTAATACAACTTTCGTCGATTAACTTCCTAGTCACAAAGGTGTATTACAATAAAGCAGCTGTGATCACAGCTCTGCTCAACACAGAATTAAATCTGTATGCCTATATATAGGTCAACGTGATGAGTTCTCCCGATGTGCATCACATTTCTCTGCCACTTTCGTAGCCACCAATGCTAAAGATACTTCTTTCTTACCATTCTGTGAGTCTTGCATACTGCCTGTAAAGTGTACAGGTGTGGCAAAAATGCTACGGAGCACGCTTCAGCGTTTGAACACCTCTGACACACTCCGCAGAAAAAATGTTTAGGTTTCTTGGTGTTATATGCACGCACACCAGTGACATTTGCTAGCATATGGATTAAGTACCTCCTAAGCTTCGCTAGGCAAATCATGAGGACTTTCATCACTGAAGCATACTCTGCATTATTTTGGCCATGACTGTAGATGCCTACACTAAACGTAATCTCACTCAAAAGCTACAAAAATATAATTTACAACAGTTGAAGCAACCTTTCAACAGGATTGAATAAGATTGCTATTTAAAGCTCCATTGGTACAATATTGTTTAGGGCCATACTTGTTCCAAGCTGTCTACTGGTTGCCACGAATCGCACCCTTCACTTTTCATGTAGTTCAATCACCCAAACAAGGAAATTCAGCACTCACCTTTAGCTTGCGACGAGCATTGAACTTCTTCAAGCAGTCCACAGTCTCTTGGCGGTGTAGCGTAGAGGCAACACGTTCCCGTTGCTGAAAATCAATTTTAGCAGTGAAAAACCGTGTGAACAAGCAGTAGTGCCATGAGTAGTTACACAACTACAGTAAGTAAAATACTGACGCAGATCCATGGGTGTTTGAGGGCCTCAGAGGCAGTGATTCTCTTCGCTGGATTCACTGTCAGCATGCTGTTGATGAGATTCTTGGCCTCTGGCGTAACTGTATCCCATTCTGGAGATGGGTACTGCATGGCAGAAAAAGTTGAATTTGAACAGTAAATCAACCAAGCATAAATGATAAGGCATTTCTATCTAAGTCCATGCCCCAGAAGCAATAGATCTGAAAAGGGTGGAAGAGAAAATTGTAAGAAAAGAGGCGGTAGTAAGGTAACAAAGCTTTTTCTACTAAAAATGCTCTTATCACATTAGCATAACTGCTTCTTTGGGCAGGCAAAAACAATAACCAGTACAATAAAAGAACGATAAAAAACAAATATCACTCTTAAGACACCAACACGGTCTGGATGGCATGAGACTGTTACAAGTATCAGCAAGAAGTAAACAGTATTGTTTTTTTTTGAGAAATACTCAACTAGAAATGGTAGAAAGCATTTTATAAAACCGGGAAACCTTGAAATACCCTGCACAAAGCATTTGTTTTTTGCACGTTAAAAAGTTTGTTAGTCATACTGTATAACAGTCTCTTCTCTGAACATTTCAATAATGCCGTGATTCATGAAACAGAACAACGCTTTTCCCAAGCACCAAATGCACTGCGTGTGTGACACATACACAACCCGGAGAACTAAATGAAAACTGAATGATCAAGGCAATACGCAAAAAGAAAGTATCTTTCTGCCCAATACACTCAATCTACTTTTGTTAAAAAAAATGGCTTCAAGACAACAGTTCTTAGCAGACCTCTTGGCTTACTTTGCTTTAAAGAACTCTTGAAATATATAACTAAGTCATGTCAAAACTTATCGCAAATATGAGCTTCATAGTTTCTTTCATTTAATATGAATATGAATTAACACTACTTTTGGAGAAAAGGTAGTTGGTGTTTCATTTAATAGCTAGCACTTGGTAAAATGAGTCACATTTTTTGCATGACTGCCATGGAAGAAACAATACAGATATTCTTAGGCTCAATTCAGAACTTCCTCCTGAAACTTGCACTTATTCCAGTCACTTTTACACTTCGTTATTCAGACATTCTACTTATCCCACAAGCACATAAACTTGTGATTTGCAGCAAATTAATGAATAGCCCAGGTGAAAATTTTCAACTGGAAATTCAACTGGGAGTAACTGGTTTTCAACTCGGAGTAACTGGTTGGGGACCAAGTGGGAGGCAAATGGTCAAGTTCGCCACCAACTGGGAAACATCAATTCTCAGTCGAGAGCCAAACAGTAGGAACTGGGGATCAACTGGGAAGTAAGTGGCTCCATTTGTGGGTCAAGTGGGAAGCAAAACTTCCCAATTGAGGGCCAACTGGGCAGAACTGGTCGTGGGTAAAATCCAAATGGGAAGTTTTTTTACTGCTTGGAGGGACGTTGAGAAGGAAATAAATGCTGCTGCGGCTCAGCACATCGTACAGCCATTAGGCGCAGAAGTGAACATACTGTGAAATTAGATGAAAGCTGACTTATCGGCGAGCATCATTCCGATCACACTGTGTGCACTAGAACACAACACAAAATCAGAGGATCCACCTTAGTGGATAAAGCTGCGCACTGTTGGTTTCAGTGATGAACACTTCCCCAGGTTAACCAATAGGACTCCAAATCCTTTTCATTAAATACCTGCAGTCTTCCCACTAACGCGTGTCTCTAACTTTAGCCCAGCAAGCAAGTGAAATGTCAAATAATAATGTATAGTATATTTCTAATTATACTTTTATGACCACAGAATTCCTACCTTAGCAAAAACAAGGACTTCAAGACATGCTTCATCTTGGACCAGGACTGATAATTGTAGATACGAATGTGAATGAGACGCTTTTGGAGAAATTGTGCTAACGTGTTATGTTGCACTCACACTACTATTAAATGACTTAAGCACTACATCGTATGCCCAGCACATGCAAGTGTAAGACATGGAGTAGCTTTGGATTAATGAATTTTTATGTGCCACAGCAAAACCATGAGCCACGAGGCATGAGATGGAGGGCCTAGATTGATCTCAACCACCTGGTGTTCTTTAACACTCAAATGCAGGCACCACGGCCACGATCAAATCCAGGAATTAGTGCTTAATATCCTAATGTCACAGCCACTTACCCACCATATTAATAACCCTTTTTTTCTACACAGTGTCCATGTTTGTGCATGCCACTTTTCAAAAATCTTTCTCGAACCATCTAGCACTGTTTTCATAAAGTCAGTGATGACAGCTACATTTTAAATCCCTGCTGGACAGAATGTCAGGGCCATTTCACATCTAAAAATAGAATAGAGATGGAAGTCAAAGAAATAGAGATGGATGTGGTCAATTTGTGTGGCGTGCATAGGAAGTGCTGTCACCTATTTCTTCTCTGACGTGCTGGAACATTTTACTAAAGGCCACTATAGCTGAGTTTTTGTAGCAGCAACAGCTTCAGATGATAAGGAAGATAATTAATTGGACATAAAGTGTTTGATAGAAGAACAAGGCTGCAAAACACATGAGTGTGGAAGTGTGCGGCGTGCATGAACTCCTAAAGTTTTGAGCCTTTCTTGTTGTTTCTGTAAAAACATGGGTTGTAAATATGTGCATGGAAATTTTCTGATTTTTCTACACAGTAGAACATAATACGTGTGTGAAAGGAATAAAACAGCTTAGGACGTTTCCATTCTTTAATTGTCACCTATACACCACCACTTCACTGGAAAAAAAAATGAAAACAAGAACACATTGCTTGAATGACAAAAAATATATGCATACACCTATGGAAAGTTTTAATTTATGAAATTTGCTGTACACTGCCCTTCCTATGGCAATCGAACAGAACCAAGGCTTCACAAGACCAGACTTGACAGGGAGCAGGTACTTCCTCAAGATCAAGCATGCAAAAAGTGAATACACTAAATGAGAAAACCCAGCGAAAACTCACATCATAGGCTCCAGCCTTGATTTGCGCATATAACCTATGTTGATCTTCGTCCCAAAATGGTGGGTAGCCAACAAGCAAGATGTACAGAATGACGCCTGCAAAAATTTTCTAATTACTATATGCATGGCATGAAATGCAGACTATCCATTTTTACTCTGTAAGCAGGGCCATGAGTTATGAAACTCCATTTTATTCATTTTGTTGAATTTGGACAACTTTTTTGCGTGTATCGAGCTAAAAAAACATTTGCTACTCTGCGATACTTTCCTGACACTGCGCTACTTTTAAAAGATTTAGCACAAACACATGAAATGCTCAGAAATGTTGAACTAACACCATCACTGCCACAGCAAAAGAAACTATATACAGGTGGAGTAGAATTCTCTCGGCCCCATTAGGGCAAAACACACAAGTTCAAGCATGAGTAGCCAAGTTATAATACTGAAAGGTCCTCTGGTAACTGTAAACTCAGTCGCTGGCAGTTTCATCAGATCAATCTTTTCTTGACTGATCACAATCAAGTAGTCACTGATAATTTCCGCTTTATTCTTGTTGGCTTTTAATCACAAGCCACTGTTATCACACAATACAAAGGATGTTGTAGTTAAAAAAGAAGAATATATGCTTATGCAGTAGTAGAGTCTGAGTAGTTTTAGCTTGTGGAGTATTCTGAATGTCACAACTATGAACATTTGTCATCATGCCATGCCTGTTGCAAATTAATTGTCAGATTCTAAACATACACAATTTAGACAATAGCGCCTAATCAGCAGTTCTCAGCCAGGAGCGTGTCTGGCACTTTTTCAGGATCAGTAAAGGTGACTTCACTGAGACTTCTCTGAAAGGCGATTGCTCTAGAAGTAAGGCTGCCCGACTATCTAAGCCATCTAGAACGCTAAGGTCACAAGGCAGCACCACACACCTCAGCAACTGAACATATCATATACGACATTGCCTGAGAACTTCCGCTCATGCTACGAGAGACACAGCTTCACTGAAATTGAGCATGGACAAATATGCATGATTGGGAAAACTAAAAAGAATACAATAAAAAATACATACAAGCAGAGCAGTTAATTTTGCTTGCTGCACTGCCATTAGGAATGACACTGACTCGTGTAACTGCAGAACGTTTAGTTTCTATCTCGCGATTTTAATCATATACAGTGAAATTTCAATTCCTATCACAGATGAAACCCTAACAGCAATGCTGGAGCAATCATTCTCAAAGGGAAAGTTCTATTAAGTCCCGACAATGCAGATAAATTTCTAACACCTCATTTGCCATGTGCAATTTCTTTCATGCCCAGCCACTTTCAATGCAACCATAAAGCTATAACTAACAAAAAAATTGTAAGGGTCGCAAATTTATTTACATACCACAGGCCCATATGTCGACAGGTTTACCATAGGGATCTTTCTTCAACACTTCTGGCGATAGATAACCTGGTGTGCCGGCAAAACCTAGAATGTTAAAAAAGAACACTGCCTTTTCCAGTCTGCCTTTTACTCTCCCTACTTCAGCACACTTGGCAGCACAAGAAAACAAATGTACAAAACAAAGCACTATTAGCATTCTGAGAACGAAGTAAAGTCAAGGAGAAATGCAACCAACCAAGCACAATTACAGAATACAAAGGAAGGAAAAAAGGTCGGAAAAAGTTTAACACCTCAGCTAAAATTATGTTCTCGGGGAAGAGACGTACAACATTAAGATCCTGTGCTAACTTAAGCCAGGGAAGAAAAGCATGACATCAAAATGGTTCACAGCTGGAAAAAAATTTGCAATGCAGTCAAGAAAACTCAAAGGACAAGGCTGTGCTCATCCTCATATAAATTCCTCTGACTCCTGACCTTAATCACAGAATATGCTGGCTGCTTTATTTAGTTACATGCTGCTAGGCTACACTTCTCAAACTCGAAAAAACTGTAGAACACAAAAGTGCGATCCAAATGTCATCAGCTAGCCTCTTGAGCATTGAAAAAGCAGCTGCATTTCAAAAAGACAAAAGCCAAAAGTGTGATAAAACATGAAAATATTCAAAATGCCAACAAAAATACTCTCAGATACTAAGAGCTTTTGTTTGCTTTGTAGTGTTCAATAAAGCCATGCCAAGTTTCTTATATAACTATAGCTACTGCTATGGTTACTGCACTGCATTGTTCTAAGCTGCAAACCTCTGCTTAATCAATACATTCATATTCCAAAAAACAAAACCCCACAGACAGCTAAATTTTTGTAAACCTACACTCACACACCCTATCACACATTCACTGCACATTAGCTTGTGTTTCACACCCCTCTGAAATAGCAGTCAAGCCATACTTAGTACAGCAAACACATGAAGACAAATTCAAAAGGCTCAGTTCTTCGCACATTAGCAATAGCACAGTGAAACAGCAATATCAGCACACAAATCTAAAACTGCAACCGAATGCGAGTCCTGTCATATATAAACATCTTTTTTCCCCAGGCAAAAAGAGCAAGTTTTACAAAATTTTTCCAGGGTTGTTAAAAGGCCCAGATTGGAGACACAATTGTGTCCCACTGACCTACAAGAACCAGCCCACAAACTTGACCTTGCGCCTCATAGCTAAAGTGAAAGGAGGTTAAGTGATCACATTCTTCGGAACTAGCCTGCCTATGGGGATCCTGCCCTGGTTCACGGTGAGTGGCAGCCACTTTGATAGCCCTCCATTTTTGCAACAATCATTTTTGCAACAATCATTATCTGCATTTCATAGATATGAAAAGTGAGCACGTCATGGGTACTATAATCTAAAGTAGACAGGATCGATAGTACTGATAATAAGGCATTCACAAATACTTCTCAGTTGTTGGGGTTCCGACTGGCTGCAAGGCAGTCTTTGCTCATTCTTGTGCTGGGCCAGCCTCGCAGAGGGTCACCCAGACATTTTTCTTTATTTCACCCTGTACTTCTTTTTAGTCTAAACTGTTCGTGGCTCAATAAAGCTGTCACCTACACTCACCACTAAGTTGACGCTTAAGGCACCTGAAAGCCATCGATGATCTACTGGCTCAGTTGTCCGGCGGGGTGAAGAAATCATGTCAATGTTCTTCAGTGATCCTCAGTGGCCTTTGTTTGTTTGTTTTTTTAAGGTACAGACTGCTTTTTGTAATAAAACCCAGATTAAAAAGAAGTTAGGCACACAAACTTCGAAGCTAAGTCGAAAGAATTTGCCTATGATGTCAAAATCAAGGATGAAACAATACTACTTCTGTGATGTGTCAAATATTTGCATAGGTGCTCCTATTTGCCAGAAAAACATGCAGAACACAAAACTTGGCTTATTTGGCACTGAAAAATCTTAGCTATGAGTCTGCAAACGTGCATCCACCTGTTGCTCCTTTTAAAAAGAAAGCACCAAATTAAAACAATGTTTAGACACTATAGTGTCATATTTTGGAAAGAAGGAACGGCACGCAGCTTTGTTGTACTAAGGGTTTAATTACTCATTGGCATCTACCCAAGCACAGCCATACAGCTGCGCTTAACATCTGGCCAGCTTTGTTGTACATTCAAGAAATTGTGCCTACTACTCGGGAGTGAGGCTGATTCAGGAGGGCATAAAAATCTGAATTTTGTTCCTAGCCACAGGTGGGACACAAATGTCCTACTATTCCAGGAAGGGCTAAAGAAATGCACTGTACTTACCATACCAGGCCTGCTGTTCTCCTTGAACTTCAATAGCCAATCCGAAATCTGCCAATTTGACAGCAGCGCCTTTGGCTTTACTGGCCAACAACAGGTTTTCAGGCTGCGGGATTGATACATTATTAGAAGATGACAACAGCTCACAACAGAATTGTGTAGTTCTTCAGCAAGAACAGATTTCACTTCTTGTGACACCTGCTTTAGGCAGGCCTCAGGCCCTGCCTAAAAGATATTTACTACCACATAAAGTTCTAGCTCTGTGCACTTTTCTGACTAAAATAAGGGCTTCTGTATGTGCTTATCACTGCCACTTTTGCAGTTCCTGTCCCCCTCCCTTTCCCTTTTACATGTTTAGGTATTGAACTCAATCAGAGTAAACAGCAGAACACATCACAGTTTCTGGGCATCAACAAAAAAGAGGCCCTTGAATTGCTCAATTAGACTACTGTCCCTGTCTAACATGGAAGGCTGAAACTAACAACTGTATTCTCCAATGACCCTTTTTGGGTATATCTTTCAAACTTGGGGCAGTGAAATGGGATGTGCAGAAAAAATTCTGGTATTTCTGGACAGCCACATTCCTTGTCCACATCAGTTTAATGTTTGTCACTTCCAACTGCACTGACATGTACTAGACAGTGGAGCATGCCACCTGCAGGTTCCCTTCTAAAGATGCATGCAGCCAGCCTTCAGCAAGCTGGGGACTGCTTGTACAGTGGCCCACAAGACCAATGAATTCATTTCAACTACAACCCATCTGACATTCCTTGAGAAATCTACCTATGCCACTTCCATGGACAAAAATGAGACTTGGCACCCACAACTGAATGTATTAGGCACTTAAGTTGCATTAATTAGAAAAAATGGCCAACAGCAACATGGTGACACACTAGGTCATTTTGTGCCACATGGGAATGAAAGCATAAATGAAAGTGATCACTTATGAATACAACCCTAGTCGAGAAAGATGTGGCAGAACAAATTTGAAGGGTACACATAATTCCTGTCAATACAATCCAATGTGTATTGTAGTTGTAGACTGCATTGCCACATATCAAAAACCAAAAGAATGTACGAAACTTTCACCAGCACTATAAAATGGCTGCATTTTGTGAACTGAAAATGTTCCTATTTTGATACTGATGCCAGCAATTAATGCTTTAACTGCTAAAGCAGCATTTCAACACACCTATAAAAATGTATTAACACCACTAGTGAAGATGAAATACAGAACTCGGCATGCTAAATTGAATATACAACCAGCAGAAATGCAGTGACATCAGCACATTCCCTCTGCTACAGTGAGGCATATACCAGATGTCACACTACACAAAAGTAGAAGTATTAGTGAAGACTATAACCTCACAATATGATATACTCAAGGCATCACAAACATTTTCGGGGCACTGTAGCTGCTGTCTGCAACTGCACATTGATAATAAATCCTTGTGTGCTGAACAAATAAGACGCCTTACTCTACAGTAGTTAAAGCTAATGAGTGCCAAATACACGAGTACCAGAATTGTGTGCTCTCATACACACTCCATGCTGGATCAGATTGCTGCTTCCCACTGACATTTCAACTTAAAAAAGCTTCAGTAGCTGTCATGGCAGACATTTAATCTAGAGCCTCATGCATGCTCTCAAAGAACTATAGGAAAAAAAAAAACCCGTCCTTTCCCCCACAATTCCCTTTTTTCCTTTTTTTTACAGTTACCGTTCTACATTTACCTTATGTCCTGCATCTCCTGCTATCGTTTCTCAGGAACCCTTGGTTTCCCCCAACACACACATACATTTTCTCTTTTTCCCTTAATGTCTCTCTCTAGCATATCATCAAAAGTGAGGCTGGTACACCCTATAGCAGTGTGCCACTGCTACCTTTCCACCCATATCCAGCAGATAAAACTGAAGTCAAGCAAGCATGCACCAACCTTAAGATCTCTATGAACCACATTGTTCTGATGACAGTGGTTAACGCTCTCCAGAATTTGTTGAATGCAGTGGCTGAAAGAAAACAAAACACAAGTGTTAAGAGTAGCTCAGCTATAGTATATCACAGCACCATGAGTACACAGTAACATATCGTCAATATGAGCTCACTTAATTTGAATATAGTTCATTCAAAGCGAACTTTTGGTCCAGTCAACATGAAGTGTATCAAAATTAATGCCCTCTCCACATCAAACTCCCCATAACTTGAACAAATTTTGTGTCCTCTTCAAGTTTGAATAATTGACCACTGATCATAGTAAAGAACAAGCAAGTCCATTCAAGCTGTGCTTTTAGAAACCAACCATGTATAGCTAATGCAGACTCTTACGAATACTAAGCCTAATATTTTTTGCTTAAGAACAATTAACACCAATGAGTATTTCTGCAGTTTTGGAATTGTAGGCTAGTATAAATAACACATAACTCATTTATTCTGCTCACTTGGGTCTCACTCAGTGTTTGCATACTTTCACTAAGCATATAGAAGAATAGCATGAAAATTAAAGAATTTTTTTTATCAATGTTGCAGGTTTTAATGCGCTAGCATTCAAACACTGGAAGTCAAGTAGAAAATGTGTCCTGATGAAAGGGTGGGCACAAAATGATTTCCAAGCATAAAAACAACATAAATGCACCAACACCAGGAACAGACCCAAAGCATCTAGGTTGAGAACATGGAAGGCATACTAACCACTAGGCCATTCGATAAGATTTTTAAAGCAAACTCCATATGGCCTCATCTACAGTAGTTCACCACTGCACACTTCCAGCTTTCATATGCATAAAGCTTCATTTCAATACAAGAAAATGTATACCAAAAGATGCTAAAAAAACTGTGAAGACTTCAGTCAAGTTTTACAAGATATAGAAGCCAGTCTACCACTACAGCCACCGAGTTCATGAAGGTAAGTGCACTCAGCAGAAAAATTTGACGGGATGTGAGTGCTCCGGTACAAATTTATTGCAGCTCTGCCTCACAACCCATACATCTGGTATTGATGCACATCCCTTCATCTTTGCAAGCATTTCGTGCAGTTAGCTTCCATGATTAAACAGAAGTAATTTTTTTCTCTGCACACTCACATCCCATAAACTTTTCCTGGTAACTATATGAATTTTAAGAGAAGGTCTCAAAGGCCCCTGCGGCTTCTTATTCTCTTCTAAGGTTCAGCTTCCAGCCAAGAATTCTTGCTCAGCAGCATTTGTGTGTGCTAGAACCTTCTGACAGCTAGGACAAGACACAGTGCGAACTGCCCCCCACTTATTGCTTTCACTACATCTCAAGCACGCGAATGCCACTGTTTGCACCAGCTCAGTTTTGGGCATTCGCAGTGCAGCAAAGCTACGTATGCAACTTTGCTGCAACCCCAAATGCTCAAAGACAGAATGAAGCTAAGTAAGAGACTTGGTCCAGTAGCATGGGCTGTGTTTCAGTGCTGCACAGGTGCTAATGCTTTCTAACAGATGTCAAATTGCACGGATAAGGCAGTTACGACTGCCTCTGTGAAATATTAGAGCAATGTGTACCACAAAAGGTGGCACAACTTCAAACTTCCTTTCAAAATTCCTTTGAGGTCAGAGTCTCATGTCATGTTTTCATTTTGCTTATTTGGTTGCTTGATTTTGTGTTTCAGCTATATTGCATGCTTGCCCATGCACAGCCCCTGTAGACAGTGCAAGAACTGCCTTCCAAACCCACTGCTTGCACATTACAAGGCTCCACAGCTCAGCTGTGAAAACTGAATGTGACGTGCAATGTGCTATTACGATCTGCTGCCTCCAGGAAGCAAGTGTCTGCGCACACCTGCCATGGCATAGAAAAGGTGCAAAATGTGGACTTCTGATGTAGCTTTGCACTCCTTCTTAGAGAAGAGATGAAAGATAGTTTTTGTTTGCAGAGGCTAGTGCACAAGGGAAGCAGTCTTAGAAAGGGCGCAGGTGAGAGAAGCACACCAAAATTGACTGACTGCAGTGTTTTGACTACACTACTGCAACCAGAGGAGAGTTGGGAGCCCTTTAACATAAAACAGCTCCAGTTTGCAGCATGAACTAAAAATTGGCTGTAACTGTAGACCAACCTGATAAATACGATATTTAGAGCCACAATGTGAATTGTCCATGCGCCTGACACATACTTGAAAAGCAAGGATTGTGAGCACAGGGCAATAAAGCAAACACGTCACTGATTAAAAAACAAATCATTCAACTGCTTTGCTGACAGTGCACTCAAAAAGCACAAATAACAACCATAAGAGAAACACCCCTGTCTTACAGTATGTCCAAATACAGCCCAAATCTTTTTCGCTTTCCACACAATGTTCTGTCTTCTTCCTTGTTCTGTCCTTGTGCTATCTGCACCCGCTTTTAAATGTCATGGACTAAACCAGGTATGATAAGCATACTCATGCAGTTGGGTTACAGTGATTGGGCAATACCTGGCATCAGCTTCACTGTAGTATTCCCTGGCAACGATGTCTTCAAACAGCTCACCACCAGTGACACTGCACAAGCCAGAGATCAACGCCATGGTTTTAGTCACAGCCTTTATTTACATAAAAATGCATGAGGGCTATGCAGCCCCTATCCTAGCAAACTCATGTTCAGGCAAGACATCAACGGAAAAATTGTAGATGTTCTGCAAAGGAACGCAAACTATGTCAAACGCTCATTAAATTCAAAGTCAATTTAAGAAATACACAATGGAGCATGGACACAGTGGTAACTGTAGCAAAAATAAAGATGCACATTACAAACTGCTCAACAAAAAACATGTCGCAAAAATAAAGATGCACATTACAAACTGCTCAACAGAAAACATGTCAGGCTGAACAGTGCTACATCAATTAAGCCTGATGCAGAAGTACAGAGCACCAAACATGTTCCTGAAAAGGCAACTCGGGGTGTTTTATTGAGCTTAGCATATTCCAGTGAAACTTATACTGCAGTTTTGTAGCGAGAGCTACACTGGGCTACCAGTCTAGCATTTCATGGCACATGGGAGAGGCCAGTTGTGTGCATGAGCCGTTACCATGGCAACTGAAGAGGAGCAAAGTGCAGCGTGCGCTTCGCTGTCGCTGTGGCCGTGCGCTCGCTCGACCGTCAAAGCCGAGTGTGACGTCACGCGGATGAGCAGTTGTGCATATGCGCCGATACCATGGTAGCGAGAGAGACCCCACAGCTGTGCCGCGTTCTTCACCGCCGTCTCGCTGCACGCCGCTCTATCACCCGAACCCCACGTCACATGTGCAGGATTGCATATAAAAGGCGAAGATGTAGTGGGCGTCTGTATCACAACGTTTGACATGCATGCAGAGAAGGAGAGTCCAGCCGCTGCTAAACGATGGTATAGACAAGAGAAGATTAACTCTTCCGATCCTGAGGTTGTCGCCTGGCAGTTGGCTTGAACCAAATAAGAACGCAGGAGTATGTGTGTACATGAAGCAAGGTATCACCGCTGTCAGACGTCTCCCTTTGATCGCGGTGAATAATGGTGAAGCCTGCTGTGTTCGGCTTCTGGAAAGCGGCATTATCATCCAAGGAGTCTACGTGGCACCCGGAACATCTGTCAAGCAGACGACTGATGTGGTTGCCACGTGTATACCAGCTTACGGCATGGTTTCGCAGTTGTGGATGACTTTGGGTGATTTCCACAGGAAACAGGACTCTCTTAGTCAGTGTATGAAAGAAAAGTTTGACTTTAATTTACCTTCTGACCCTCACGTCGAAACTATACAATGGAGAACTACTATAGAGCTTGTATACTAAAGAGGCTCTACCAAATCGAAATACTGTACTGACAAAATTGAGACCGCTGCATGCTACTTCACAGATCCTCGGGCAGACTTCGTCTCTGTCAAGCAAAATGAATAAAAGATGCGCATATCCAATGTCTCTCATTTGCTAAATATACAGTGACCACAACAAGCTCGGCCAGGGAAACGTACCTCTCGCTATGTATATCCTGGCATAGCCAAGCTAAGCCACTGCCAATTTTTTCTCTCATTTCTTATTACTTCCACCAAGTTTGGCAGCGATGCAACATTTTATTCCTACACAAACTTACTTAAATGTTTGCAGTTTTTGTGGCCTCAGTTCAGATATTTCTACAGACAACACTACACTTTCAACATCACAAACATATCCCGCATATTAATCCCCGCTCTTCGCTACAGTAACAAAATTTTGAGGATTGTATTAGGTCGTCTGAAGCATTTTATGAAAGGACTCATTGTTTTCATTTGAGACTTCGGCCATTCAACGTACAGGCGCGGCCAGAAAATAGGGAGCACAGGAACGGTCGCAGAACTGCACAGAACTACTTATCCGGGCAACCTAGCATGAGCATTGGGAACTATGCTTGTCGGCACGTGCAGAGAGGCACCGGGGCACGGCCCCACTTTTTTGCCGCAGGCCTATCGGCATCACTGCTTAATGTATAGTCTGTATGCCTGCAGCAAAGGAAAGGCTGTGCGCTTCGTAGCGCAACACAGCTTGGCGCTCGGCGCGTGACATCGACAATAAACTCGACCTGCTTGGAGGAAGGCATCACCTGGCGGAATTGCTCAGAACAGCTTAGCATCTTTTGAGCAAAGATAATGCCAGGGTTGAAGCAAAGAGCGCAGCTTGGTGGCGGGTACTCTCGCTGCGTGCGGAGAGCCAAGTGTTTCTTTCTGTCATTGATAGGTGCGTTTCTTAGACATCTGTGCATTCACTAGATGTGCCTTCATTCACTTCCAAGAGTTGAACAGTCATAGCGGAGTAGAAACGTCTTCGTCTCGCACGCCAGAGGCCCTACACCACAATTTTCTTCTGTTTTTTTTATTATTTGAGGCCACTTCAAGGTCATATCTGCGCAGTAACATGACCTTCAAGGTTTGCACATGAGAAGTGGAGCTTTCGCTCCAAAAATCAGGCGAACATGTGGACCGCCATGCATCAACTCCATGAGCCATGACTGTGTTCTCACTCACTCAGTTGTCTGGTGCCCATGAATCAGATATGATTTCAATGAACCTTTGCAAGCATATCTCCAGCCCACATTTTAATGCTACCTATAGCAAGTGAACCCACTTAAAACGAATGCCACTTTTTTAGGTATAACATTAAAAGGACAAGCTTTTCAGATGACATGTGCCAGAAGTCTAAGTTCTCTTTCTGTCTCTCAATGTTTGCATATCATTTTTCCTTTCCACCACATGCTATGGTGTTCTTGGTCTGACATTAAATAATTCTGTCGCCCTGCAAGTTTTAGCCTCACAGGTGACCACTAGCACAATACACCAGTAATGCACAACCTTAGGAAAAAATCTTGGGGCCAGGTAGTTTGTTTCTAACCCTTATGATGGACCCCTTATAGCACCCATAATGACGAAGAGGTTTAGAAGGTAAGGATGGGGATTCTCCTCATCCTGTGCAGTTTTAGAGCTCCAGGGATGTCATAAGGTTTCTACTAAAGGGAAAAAAAGCAAACCATGTGTGGCCTGAACACTTTTGATCAAGGCTGTACTTTTTTTTTTAGTGCTATCAGTAAACAACTTTTTGCAATTCCGGGGTGCCTTCTTATCTCACATGGGAGTATGGAAAGGTGGTGTTACAGAGGTGCTGCTTGATTTCCAACAATGCCAGCAAAGTGCAAGCTGAATCATGACAAAAGCTGGTCCGAAACCATGGCAAAGCTTCTGCTGGCATTCTCAATGTCACAACACTTGAAGCACCCTTGTGAAAGAGGCCGTTTCAACTGTTGTTTTACAGAACGACAGTTCAGTTTTTCAACCAATGAACTGAATGGTGGTCACCGGCACTTACATGGCACTTTCTGCAAAACTCAATTCAGCCTCTTGAACATGTGACCATATACCGCATGCAAGCCATTATTGAATAAAAATAAGGTTGGAAATTGTTATTTTTAACTTCAAACACTCACTTCACATTTTACTGAACTGTAATTTCTGCACCAACTTTGTGATTTGTGTATGCCACAGCTGAACATGGCACAGCTCCAGTCAACCCAGTAGCAGAATGTTTGGCTTGGCACTTAGCCACACTTTTGATGTCACCTTACATGTTTGCACATTTATACGTATTTGTTCCGTGAAAGTTGCAGCTTTTATAAACAAGTTGTGTGTGCACATCACTTCAAACTTGCGATAATGCAAGCACACTGGCATGTCTAACCTTCATTACGTAGATCATAAACAGTTCCAGACACATATCAAGACGGCGGCTGACAAGCATACAGACTAAACCTGAGAAATTAATGCAATATTGAAAGCAAAAATAAGTATACTTTTATTTTATATTTTACTTCAGCACTAGCTTCTACCACCTGTTCAAGAAACATTGTAGTACCAACCTTATCAAAGCACAGCGTGTCACAATTCTACATGCTGTAGTGTTTGCAATAACAGTGATACAAGTGCATCTCGCATGGTGTCGTGACGGCCGAAACAACAAGTGCACTATGAAGTACCAGGAATGAAAAACAAAGATTGAACTCACAGGTCAAAAATTAAATAGTGGTATCCTTCCTCTTGTATACTGTCCATGAAGCCGCACTGAAAAAAGAAAGAAAAATGATGCATTTCATAACAATATATAGCACTAAACCTTTGTGATACATGGCCTTAACTATAAAATAATTTGCCACATGTGACAGAAGTAATGGAGGAACTGAATGGACTGAAACAGCACAAAAATTCTGCCAAGAAGCACTACACCAGATGGCATACAAATATCTAGACAGCAAGAGAATCTTGTGCATTCGGGAAAGGATCACAATGCTATCCATTAAACAAATATTTGCCTATTTACAAGTTAATTATGAGAGAGAGCTTTGTGCTCCAATACTAACATGTTCTGCTTATTATAGCATGTTCCAACCCAAGACTTGTTTATGACATGTCAAACTAGCTTACAACAATGTTTTAAATTAGAAATAAAAAGGCAGCCACTGGAACCATCCTGAATGCTTGTCAATAAATGAAACCTCCTTTTCCTTCCTTCAAATATCATTGTAATGCCCTTTGGGCTGCTCCACAAAAACCAGGAAACCCTGCCAGGTCAAAAATGTATTCAATACATTGGCTTCAGCCTAAAAATGTGCTCAAGTGTCACTGTTTGCCCACAGAGAGGAAGCCTTGTTAACTCTAATCAAGGCATGCTTAAACATTTGAACAACATAATTAGCAGAGACTGCAAACATCAACATATGCATTTGTAGAACATGAAAATAAGATGTGAAAAAGCTACACTTCATGCCTCAGCTTCCAGAAGACTGACTATCACTGTAGTTTCTTTGCATCTCAGAAAGTATGCAAAATACAGATGCAATATATGACCTAAGATGCACAGGATTCAATTTACAAATGTGCAAACACAATAAATTACTGCTTTAGCTATGCAAATGCAACTAATTACAGTGTTCGCACAAAAACAAGAAAGGGAAAGGGGAAGGGGGGATGTTTCAACGTGAAATGCCACTGTTGCACGTATCAATTACATTAACATGAACAAATAAACACCGGCAGCACTTTTCACTGCATTTAACAACTTAGGAAAGGCAAAACAAGTTGCACTGCGATGATCTTGTATGTTAACAGAGATTTCCACACAAAACAGAGTCCACTATCACAACATGGACAGTTGTAATTTAATACAAGAAAGATCACAGCACATACAAAAGCTGGTTAGAAAAGAGAACTGAAAGCTTTACGATTAAGACTTGGTCCACAGAAACGAAAACATTTAATACTGCGCATCAGGACGCGAACCGCCCCTCTACGCTCGTTTTTTCGCAAGGCAGAGAGGCCTAGCAGGCAAAGCACGCTTTACAGGTAGTAGTAGCGCCACATGAAAAACGCGACGGTCGGCGGCCGGGGCGCAAAAAGTTGACTGCTGACATGATTTCGTTCCGTGCGCTGGTCACCTTGGGTGAATGTTTCATGTAACATCGCAGAAACGCTGATATTGGCTGCGCACTGAAAGGGTTTACACGGCAGACCGGCTCTTTGGTATAACAGCCGCAAACGGATCAATTTCAGCATAACGGACCGATGTTTACTGAAAAGCAGCGTAGTCGGCACTAGTGCAGAGTTTGTTTACTCGATAATGCAACGCTGTACCCGACTGAAGCTGGAGCGGCTGCAGCAAAGAAGGCCATTGGACACAAAACAATTTATCCGCTAAAGAGACGAAGCACTCACGCGGCGATCTGTAAGGAGCACAAGGTAGAGCTTATTTCATGAAAGCAAAGCGAAGGACCACAACACTAGACCCTTCCGTGCAACCGCCTTCGCATTAAGAGCAAACAAGAAACAACTGAAAAAGCGGCACGAGTAAAAACAAACACGAAGAGGCCAGTTTTCTCCCTCTCAAACTCCCGAAGGCCGTCTGCTTGTTTCTCTCGCTCGCTGCCTTCGCTGTTGAAACGGATCTCCAAACAGAGCAGCTCCTCGGAGCTCTCCTTCCACAGATCCGGGCCTGCCCGGCGCACCTGTCGACCGCAGCTGCTGTCGCCGACCGCGTTCGGGCACAGCGAGGAGCGAAGCGCGGGAAACAGCGCGGACGAGGAGGATGCGGAGACATTCGCGGCGAAAAACGAAATGTCGCCTCACTCTCCGCGCCCCATTTCCCCGAACGACGACATTCGCGAAATCACGCCCCCCCACTTGGGTGAGGCGGAGGAAGAGACGCAGGCTTCCTCTGCCCGGGGCCGGCCGGCGCGGGCAAACGAAAGCGCGATCACCGCCACCAGCACCGATGACGGCGCCGTGAAAAAGTGGGCCCGGAAGAATCGTCGTCCGAAACGTGTTCTCCGTCCCCGCGGCGGACGGACGAACGAAGGAGACCGGGGCATCGAATGCCGGGGCCGAGGGCTAAAAATAGCGGCGCCTCTCCGAGACAAGGACGGTCGGCACCTATTTCGGAGGAAGCGCAGTGGGGGAAAAGAAAAAAGAAGGCCGCATTAAATGCCGCGGGAAGAGACACGTACGCCGGCCGAGAATGCGCCCTGCAATCGGGACGCCTTCGCTCCTGGGCGGCGCGGAACGGCCGTCGACGGAAGACGCCGCGGCGGCGACCGCGCGCTCCTCCCTGCTACGCCGGCCGCTCGATGAGCGAACGAGGCCGGACAGGGCACGCATTCAAAGGCGCCGAGATTGAATTACCACTCGGCGCCGGTTCGCGGAGGGGGAAAAGCCGTCTTCGGGCGCCGCTCCTCGTTTCCGGACGGCCGCCCTCTGTGCCGACGCTCTCGCCCGGAAAGGCCGCGCAAATATTTGCGCGCCCCCGGGTTGGACACAATCGCGCTCGACTCCGACGCCTTGTTCGCCCCCCCTCCCTCTTCTCGCCGGCGGCGCAGCTTTCTCTCGGCCACTCTCTCTCTCTCTGGAGCCCACCTCGCTACTCGTCGGCGCCGTCCCGATGCGACGAAAAGGAAAACGGTCTGCCAGCCTCCGCTAATGAGTTCTGAGAAGACGCACTTGCGTAAGCACTCGCGCTTTCAACCCCTCGCTAGAGCGCCAGCGAAAAGCATAAGTGACGCGAACGTTGCGAAAAGTTGCTGAACGAAGCGCCGGCGAAGCGAGAAGCGCACGCGGGGGCAAACACCGGGCCGGTATTTGTTACTGAGCGGCCGCTTTCGCGCGTGTAAGCACGTTTCTGTCTCAATCGCACAGCTTACGGAGTCAACGTTTCTCACAAGACATGACGCTTCTGGAAAGCCGTAAACGAGCGAGAGAAAAACGTTTACATACATTACGTTCTGCATCTTGCATCTGCCGACCGGTATCTCCAAACTATATGAAAGCGGTAAATGTGGAAACGAAGGGGAAAATCTAAACGCAGCATCGCCAATGCCCGGATGCATTTGACTTATCTGCGGCGATTAAGAAGGCGACGGTCACGGGCACGACCCGATCAAAGTCGTGCATCGGGTACTTCGAAGCTCACAACAGCCACCTTTACGCTATCGTCTGCGCCTCTGCTTGCGTTAGACGTTGCATGAGAGCCACAAGCAGGAGTACTGCCCATCAACAGCTTAAGGGTATGACAGTACGAGCCAGCCGCCGCGGTGGCTAAGTGGCTTGGCTACTGATCCCAAAGACGCGGGTTCGGTCCCAGTCGCAGCGGTCGAATTTCGATGGAAGCGAAATTCTAGAGGCCCGTGTACTGTGCGATGTCAGTGCACGTTAAAGATCCCCAGGTGGTCAAAATTTCCGGAGACCTTCACTACGGCGTCCCTCATAGCCTGAGCCACTTTGGGACGTTAAACTCCACATGAACAAAACCAAACCAAATAGCACGAGCCTCCATGCCGTATCAAACGTACGCTACACCTGAGCTTTATCGAACACTGCCACCGACGAGGAATGCGCACCCGTGGGCTACGAAATCAAAAATAAAAAAGGAACACCGCAGAAATGGGTCTGCGCTGATTTGTTCCAAGCGCGAGTGCAAGCTGATAACAGGTCGTCTTGCCAGTCTTCAGAGCAGCGTAGCGTTGCAAGACGCCGATCTCTTCCATAACATACTAAAATAAAAATTAGGCAGTGGCTTAGCTCTGGTTAAACCTGGATATACAAGCGAAAAGCTTGTAACGGCGAGTCTTGGGATTTTCCTCTGCTGACTCTCTTGTCTCTTCCTCACTCGCTTGGCTGCTGTTGGCTGAAGATGCGGCCAAGACACGCTTTTCGGCTTCTTCCGACGTCGCTTAGCAAGGCGTATTTCCCGCTGTTGTGGAGGGGCTCTGAATAATTTCGACCAACTGAGGTTCTTTAATACGTGCACTGACCATTAGCAGAGTACACGCCTCCAACGAAGTGCGACAACCATGGTCGAACCAACGTCTTTCAAAGAAAGAAAGAAAGCTTTTTTGCCGATATTCTTTGTACCCCAGCACAAACGTGACCGTTCCCGCTGGCGAAGACTGAATCTTCGCAGAACTGCGTTAACAAAAATAATAATCGCGGTGAGCGGCTCTGTATCCGCGAGGCATCAGGGTTACATGTAAGCGCGAGCTTTGTTCGTCCCGGAGTTCCTGGAAGTATACCCTCGACCCTGAAGACGACTGTACATACGCGGCACAACAACGTGCCGCCACAGAAAGGCCACAGCGATCAAAAGAGAAAAGAAACAAACAAATAGGCGCGAGTGCAAGCCAGAAAGAAACAAGGACTACGCGCCTGTACACATCCTGCAAAGAAAGTGGCGCCACTCTCGCCCGTACAGTGACCAGGGGGGAAGAAAAAAAAAGAAAACGACATGGCGAATCTCGACACGCGATTAAGCCTTCGGGTTACTTGATTGTAAACTGCTGGGCTCCCGGGGAACGGCTCGGTTTCCAGCGCTGGCGCGACACGTGCGCAGGCAGGCAGGCAGGGAACGGGGACCGCCGCAGCTACCAAAGAAAGCCCGCCACAGGCAATGCGTTCCGAAACGAAACCCGGCGGCCGGCGGGCGCGAAAGACTCGCAATTAATCACAGTGGGGTAATGACATGTAAAGAACGCGACAGCGCGGGGCGAGGCGCAGACGCCAACGCGAGGGGGGAGGGGAGTGACGCCGCGCGGCCAAAACTTTGTTGGGGCACGCGACCGCCGCCGACGCGGTAATGGCCGCGATCACCGCGCCCCTTCCTCTTCCGCCAACTCCTCGGCGCCACCTGGGCTCGCAGCAGCACGCTGTCGCAGTGCGGCGGCCAAACACAGCGCATGCAGGGGGACCTCGTCCCTGCATCGCTTCTCCGACACACCAGTGCGCGCTCGCGTGACCACGCACAACGAGACGCTGCCGGGGCCTCCGCGCCGGCCTATTCAGAGGCACGACAGCGGCCGAGATCCACCTCTGGGCGCACGTTAAAGAATCCCAGGCGCAGAAATTCGTGGTGTGCTAATAATTTTTTTTTCCAAAATCGCATCAAATATGAATGAGTTAGCTTTGGTGGGCCCGAATATCTGCTCTGCACAGAGGTGCACAGCAGCAATGTTTGCCACTTGGAGCGGACAAGTATACTGGTGCAATGCGCAAAGTTTGATAAACTTATCTCCATTAGCTCGTTTTTAATTGCCTTTCCAATTTTGAACATTTCCGAAATACCCCCCTCATGATCAGAATTCTTCGAATTGGAAAGGCAATTAAACGCGAACTAATGAAGATAAGCTGATTAAACTTCGCACATTGCACCAGTATGCTATCTGCCCCAAGTGGAAAAAATATTGCTGCTGTGCACCCTGATACAGAGCAGATATTCACACCCAAAATAGCCCAATTTTGATATATTTAAAAGGCCGCCGATCAAATGCAATTCAACGAACGCACATTCTCAGACAATTTGGTACTAGATAAACATCAATTTTCTATGTAGGCCAAACGAAACTGGACTAAGTGAAGTAGTTTCTTCAGAAAAGTTCTCTGAGAATAGGTCATATCAACAACACTACCGAATTCGTCATCTGCAACACTACCCCTTGTGCAGTTGATAATGCAGCTACACTATAGCTGTGTGCATAAATTGACAGAGTTTACATTAAGTTTTCGAATTATGTCTACATTGTGCTGTTCGAACAAGAACAACGCGCAGAATGCTAGCGCGAACATGAGCCTAAAATGGAGCATTCGCTCAGCCTGAGTGGGACCTCCGCCGAGGCTGTCGAAAAATGTAACGCTGATCTCCGCTAGTTGACATGGAACACGAAGACAGTTACTAACCCTTCGACGGTCATGTCATACGCATACGAAAACTATTTTTGCTACAGATGACAACGAACAAACTAGCGCTACAGTGTTTGAGCCATGGCCTCCGAGATCGGCCATTAATGCGGGGAATGCTAATCCTGGCTGAAGCCCGCCGCGTCGCCCAATCTTGAAGGCCGTATGTATACGAGAATTATGAACGCCGCCACACCAATCGACCGCGTCGCGGCGATGAAACCGCACTCCCGCACAAATCACCGGTTGTAGCAGCTTGCTGTGCGGCGCCGGAGGGGGCCCTGTTTTCGAAACAGTCTTCGAAAAAAGTAAAAAAACTACAGCGTGCCCTATTTGAATTTCGTACCGATTATTCGAAAACTTGATAACGGATTCGATTTGTTCCGAATAATTTTGAATATGCACTGTTTGGTTCGTTGAGCGAGTCAAATAGAAATATATTCCATTCGCTATGTGAAAATTTCGAATATTCTGCTCTGTCTGCTCTGTCAATATATTATGCCGGCTCTCTGGCCGCGCGGCGCACTTCGTGGGACGACGACGCTGCGAGTGAGAGCGTTTGTTCCTCTTTTCTTTTTCTTTTACGAATTCGCCAAATGTTGCGCCTCGGGAACGAGTGCAGTGGCTACACGACAACCAACGGGGCTTGTCATAACCGATCTTTGGAAAATCCACAGTTCTCAAACCTCCTGGATCAAGAAGGCATTGCTATATCCTAAAGCGTCAACTATGAAGCAGCCTGCATGCAAGGCGGAAAAGCGTCACGACCGAAATAACGGAACCGATTTACTTTATCCGATTACATCGCGTCCTCATCGTTCGCCGTGTCGATTCGAAGACCTCGGGGATAGCGGGAGCACGGCCTCGCTCGAAGGAAAGGCGAAGGGGTAGAATAAGAACGATGGAATAGAAGTGGGACACAACCGCAATTGTATCCCGGCCCTCGGCGAACGGATGTAGCGTCTGGGTGCTGCAACGGCGTGCCATCAAGCGGCAGCCTCCCCCCCCCCCCCCCTTTTTCTTCCTTCGCAGGAAGCAGGCGCAGAACAATGGAAGGCACCACACAACAGCTGGAGCAGTATACCTTAAGCGCCGTCGGTGAACTGCAGCCAAGCCACACAGACATCCATCCGGCACAACAGCCTTTCGCGCCTTCGCCGCTCATCCGTCGGACAAGACGGTGCCGACTAGGAAAGGCGTCTGCAGGTCGAAGCTAGCACTGCCCCGGCATCCCAGCCGATACTAAATCGAACCATCGCTCGAGGAGGACCAAGGTGCCTTCCGGCGTTCTCGTCCGCACCGGACGCGGACAGAGATATTTACGACAGTAGTACGTCTGCAGGCGTTGCACCGCGTACTGTGTATTAATCCTCTAATGCCCCTGAACAATGAAAACGCTGAATAAAAGTTATTAATAGTAGAAAACATGTACATCTATCAAGAAAAATGTGATCACGGCAGAATTCAAATGAGCCAGTTGTGATCATTTCTGAATCTCCCGGAACGATAAAACTGCGTACAGATACTCAGGCGCATGCAATAAATCAATAATATATCAAGACTGCTCCATCAAATGTCAATACACAACCAAAGACCATAGAACTATCGGCTGTTTTGGCGTTAGCGTTCGCACCTTCCAATAGCTCTCCAGCGTCGCTGGCGGCTCGTACTTTGACCTTGCTTTGTTAGCAGCGGATAGAGTATGAAAGACCCACCATACCTTGACATATTTCAGCCGACTGTACTACGTGGCAGCGCAGAATTTATTTTTCCGCACGCACATAGACCTCCCTTAAACTTTTGCTGCCGACAGTACTGTACATGTTGAAAAAGGGCCTTTTTTTTTTTTTCAATGTGAGAAACTGATTCACATCTGCGAGCATGAGTAAAAATTAGTCACATTTTCACAATCCGTGTCGTACGTGATAGGCGGGGCATTAAATGGCTGAAGTGGGTCAGTGGATCAGTCAAAACCGAGAGTTTTCAGGACGTCTTCGAACTTCTGCAAGCTGAAAAATTTTGAATTCGGCGTCAGGCGATGGGAGACGACATGCACGGCCAGTCGCGGGAATTTTGGGGAACCGGAGTCTCGTCTCTCCAATTAATGCACTCGGCACAATTTGAATAACTAGCGCCCGGGGCAGTCAAATCGGCGTGAGCCCTTAACGTCATGTTTAATTAAACGAATGCACAAACTGCCCCCACGCAGTGGCAGTAACTGATTTTTTTTTCTCTCTGCAAACTGCGGAAGGAAAGGGGGGTGGGACTTCCCGCAGCACGCAAAGTACACGGCGATCCGTTTATCCTTTTGCTAAAACTAAATTAAATAAAACCCATTCGGCGTCTAAGTTAAAGCGACGAATAGGGAACGTGGCAGCGCAGCACTGCTTGAACGTTACACCGTTTCGCGTACGCCGCAGATCCATGTTTGCAGCTTCCCAAGCACAACCGCTAACACACAAGCAGTTCATTTACATTAAGCGGTGTTTCGTTTCTAGCCTGCGGAGAAGCTAGGCACGCAAACTGAGCAAGTGAAACCCTATGACTCCGGTTTCTGAACAGCACGTAGTAATTAGTGGATCACAGCAGGCCCGTATACCCTCCCAATGGGCATTGGAACTCCCTTGGACGACCTGTGGATGTTTAGGACGTCCATGGGACGTCCAAGACAGTTCCAGTACCCATTGGGTTCTCGCCTCACTCTGGATCACTCCCCCTTTCCACAGATTGCAATCATCGTCCGCGGAGCGTGCGCAGGCGAAGATAGCCGAAGGGTTCGCTCAGAGCGGTTGGGGGGGGGGGGGGGGGGGGGACTCTTGCGGTTCAGACACATACGAAGGGTTCCCGGTCGTTGTCTCCTTTGTCTCCTAGAAAGCATAAACAAAGCCATGCTACAGCCGAAGCACATACGATGGGCTCCGGAAACGCTCTTCTCGGCTCATTCCCGCCTCTCTTTCAAGAGCCAGCCATCGACACCAGAGTCTTCTGTGGCCTCAGGATTGCTTTTCTGCGTCGCGTCGCTCGAAATAAACTGTCAGCCATGTACGAGAGGTGAAGGCCGGATGTCCGGGAACGCTCTATCGACGAAGATGAGGGAGAAGGAAAAAACAAAGAAAAACGCAGCACAATGACGCGCGCGTTGTCTGAGCCGCGCCCCTTCTGCGACTGGCGCTTCCCAAAATGCGCTGGCAAAGCTGTTCGTTTGTTCACTAGTTCATTCGTTCGCTTTTTCGTTTCAAGCACGCCTTTTTGCCCAAAGGGCTTACTGATGGCGAGTGGTGCATAACGCAGAGAAAATGTCCAACCAATAATAACAAAAACACAAAAAAAGCCAAAATAGGAGGAAGAGAAGAGGACAGAGCTGTTATTTGCCCTCAGAGATCGGTTCGGGGCTGGCCAGCGGAGGAGCTAGTGTTGGGCAGTCTTATCGCAGTAGTCAGTAGCACAATCACGACAGCCGCCAAAAGAGGCGCTGGCCGATATCGCGGCTGGAGAAGCTCCGCGAACGCTGACCACAGTGCGAGAAGCGTCGTCAATCTCCCCTGCGCCTTTGAGAAAACGTCGGTCAGGTATACGCACCTGCTAGAGGCCATTCACGCGCTACAGGAGCCAATTAAATAGCACGTGCACATCCGCGCTCCCTACCGCGGCCTGAGCGGGCACAGCTTGCAGGGGAGAGGGACGCAATGCACAAGCCGCACATTCAAAAGCATAGTGCAACCCCCCCCCCCCCTTTCTCTGGTCTCTTAATGCTTGGGCTGCGAGGATATTCGGCCTCATCGCGGCTCGCGCGTTTCCAAAAAAAAAAAAGAAAACTTGCGCAAGCAGCCGTACACGTTGTAGTTGGCGGCCAGCGCACACTCGTTTAGGTTTCATTATTATTATTATTAGAGCGTCTTTCTCTAGCTCCATCGCCACCGTTCCCCCCTGAACCCAGCTATCCTCCCGCTATGACGTGCACAGGATGCCCGTGAAAACGGCTTTCAAAACTCGCTTGGGCAGAAATCACTTAGACTAATAGACTGGCGCTAACGGGTGGGAAAGAAAACTGCGCGCAGACAGAGTGGAACTAATCCTCTACACGACGCGGGTTTTTGCGCGTTTGTGTGTGTGTTCACGTTCCTCGCGCCGCCATCTTGTTAAACGAAGGCAGACAGACAGGGCAAAAGCGTCGTCGCCCAGAGGGGACGGGGTGGAAAGAGGCAGGGGTGGCGAGTTCTTCCGGCCGCCGCCCCTCGTTCGCTATTCCGCGCGACGCCCGGCGCCGGTCGCAATGGCCCGGAGAAGACCGCACTTGCTATGCGCCACGGGTAGTGCACAGTACAGCACGACTCGTCGGGCCCCGAAAACGGCGCGCCACAGCGCCATCAGCGGCTGCCGTCGTCGCTCTCGCACCCCCCCGAGGGGCGACAAACGGCGACGCCGGCCGCTTTTATTCCCTCCGTCCCCACCCCCGCCTCTATTCTCCGAAGGAGTCGATCAACTCCTGGCAGCCGAATGGAGCGGAAGCGAGCAGAGGCTGAGAAACGAATACAAGCAGTGCAGGCGACACCTCCAACAATACCAACGTGAGCGAAATCCGGTGCAGTACACGTTACATACTGCGCCAACGCCACCCTTCCCCAGCAGGACGCTACAGTAAAGAAGAACCAAAGAAAAGAGAAGCACGCAATACACCTTATGTGCGCAATATACTATATATATATATATATATATATATATATATATATATATATATATATATATATATATATATATTATTGCTTTAGAACAGTCGAACCAGCAGCTCCCCAATAATTGCCTCCCCGACTGTTCAACGCAACCTGCTTGTTTAGTTAGTGTTGCCTGCGAACTTGCATCTGAAAACAGCAACTCCTCTTTCGGGAGACGCAACAAATTCGCCCTCCACGAAGGGACGGGCGGAATCTTTTCTATCTGCAGGCTTTTTGGTGCTCCGTGTTGTACTGTTAACTCGTTCGCCACTCCAAGGACGCCGCAAGTCGTCATTTTACCCCACTCTGGCTGCAGTCATTTCTTAGCGAGAACTGACGGCGGCCAGCCACTTCGCTGGTTTTAACATCAACAGCAGCGCTCGTATAAGTCACGTCGGCGCGGTTCACGCCCTCGCCGTGAGATATGGCTACCGCGTCTTTCCTTTACTCACAGGCTCACCTGCGAAACTTGCCAGAGAGTGTTTCGCAGGCGCTATAAATAAACAACTCTGAGCGTGCAATGCTTGCAGGCGTGTTGCTATACACGCAGACGTTAAACGGCGGGTTTCATTCCGAAGGCACATGTTTCACGTAACCGTCAGGCACGTTATATCAGCCGAGCTCGCTACTATCCTATTTTCACCGCTTCTGTCATTATCAACGGCAGCCTTTATTCGCGCGTCTTTGATTTAACGACACATGGTTCACACGCAATGCACACGCCGTTACGGCTATTGCGGCACGCTGCGAGGCGTGAAAGCGCATGCAGGGCGAAGCGCATGTCAGTCCCCTGTCGTGGACTGACAGCGCACTGAAAAAGTTGTTTCAAAGAAACTGCAAGCTACAGAAAATGATACTGCGCGGAACACGTAACTAAGTTAATGTGCGTCAGCGCATCAAAAATCTATATCGCTTCTGGCACTCCTTCCTTCAGAAAGGCGTCCGAACGGACAGTGCATATTGGCGGCTCTCTTCCTCGCGTAATAATATTTACTTCGCGAGACGTACTTCATGAAGAGGCTGCGCTCGTCCAAGCACAAATAAAGCTGGTGCAGTGCGCAGGAAAACGGGGCGGCCCGGTGATGTCGCCACGAACGGAGTTTCCGGAGCCAGGTGTCGCCAGCGAAGCTTTCGCGACGTTCACCACGACGGAGTCTGTCACGCAGCATTCCAAGCATAAACGCACGGTTACGGCGCGGCTCCTTCCGGAAGGCGTGCCGCACACGCTGCAGCAAACTCGCATCGCTCCCAACTCCGGCGATGCACGCCAGGCTGAAAGTTTTTCGCGGGCTGCAGGGGACGCGGGAGGCCGCAGAGAGGCGGCGCCAGCAGAGTTGAGTGCGCGGCGGGGTCCTCAGCACGCCAGGCACGCGCGAGCTGCCGCCGCGGACAGCGCCCTCCCTTGGCGGGCTGTCCGCCCCGGGGAGCAAGCGGGGAAAGCGCATTACGGCCATTTCCGAGCGCGCAGATTCATTCCGGGCATAATAACTCGAGCAGGCAGCCACGCGTCAGCGAAGACGCAGCAGCGAGACAGACAAAGGAGGCCGCGTCGACTGGCACGCGCACGAATTCCTGCGCTCTCGGCCCAGCGGAAGGCTTGTTTTTTTTTTTTTTTCGCCCGCACTAAGCAGGGACCGTGGTCGGAATCGCGGAACGCGCACTGAAATCGCGAGGGAATGTGCGGCACGCAGGAAGGAGGATGGAAGATATCTTGAAAGGAGCCTCCTCCTTTGCAAGCAAACACAGAACGAAACAGGACGCCAGAGTTTGCACCCGTCCAAGGTGTAATGACAAGGAAGCCGACGTCAAGCGCCCCTTGCGGTCTCTTACGCTACGCCTCCCATGAGAGGAATCTGCGCGACTGAAAGGCCTCTTAAGCAGCGCTGGTCTGAAATTGCCCTATACACGGCGTTAACTCTTTAAGCCATTACTTTTTTTTTCTTGTACAGTCCAGGAATTTTTTTTACTGGTCTATTCAGCTTTCTTACCAGCCAGGAAGCCCCGAAAATTTACAAATGTCGGGTGCATTCGCGGACACTGAAGAACGGCGGCGTGTCCTCTCTCGAAAACGCCAGGGCCTAGACTTCATCTCATATAGGCTCCTTGCAGCGCTATGGAACGTACAGACCTCCTGCGCAAATCAGGAGAGCGCATTAAAGGGACAGTGAGGAGAACTCTATCAATTTTTTTTTTGTTAGCAAAATCTAATAGTTCGGCATTTCATGGCTTTGTTGCCGCTTGTCCGGGAGCGAAAGATGCATTTATTTCAAAGAAATTTGCATTCGGAGTTGAAAAAGTTTTTCCCGCCGCTCCGATTCAAACTCGGGGCACTGTGATGACGTCACGGCGTCCCCTTATGACGTCATAGGACGGAGTGACGTGAACGTGACGTAAACGCAGACTGATTTCTGGTGGCTAGCGGTGCGGTCTGGCAGCAGCCGAAATGAAAGCTACCGCCGCCGCACGTTGAAGGCATCTATCGGGGTTCTCTACCGTCGCTTCGTTTACGTTTGCACCGGCGTCTTGCCAGCGTTACGATGCATCCCGTTCCCGAACCCGACGACGAAGTTCGACCTCAGCCCCACAGAGCGTGCGATGCTTTTGAGGGAGCACGGTTAGGTTAGGCGCCGGCGGGTGGTTTCCCAGGCAGGCGTCTTCGAGGAGGTTTCTAACAGTTGCAAGGGCCAGGTTATTTATTTATTGCCACAAAAAACGGATAGGTGCTCAACGGCGCTCGCGTTTATAGATGGCGGCTTGAAAGTAAAGCCGACGCACGGCGCTTCAACGGGTTCCGCGCATTTCCGGAGGTACGGGGTCCACTGCATCGGGCTCTCTCGCCCACTTGCATGTACTACCTTCACATGTGTACTGTGAATGGATTAAATTAGCCGCGAGTAAGAATAGAACAGCTCCGCCCAACTGCCGAAGCTATTGAATGGAGCCGCAAGCAAACGAGTTGGACGAGAGCGGAGTCACGGTCTCTGCAGGTTCCAAATCTCTTTTTCTTAACTGCCTTGTATCTTGTCTCCCGTCCCTAATAAACAATTTCCGTGAAGTAGTTTCAAGTTGACTGGCAAAGCCGGGAACGTTTCGCCGACGTACGAAGACACAAGTGCTCTTTATACTGCAAACTGCCGTGTACGATCACCGGCCATCGTGCCATCATAGTTTTTCATCGACCGTGGCGATCATCTGACCAGCCTTAACAGGCTCCTTCAAAGGTTAACTAGCACTTGAAGCGGCACCTGGAGTTCCTCTGCTCTTCGGCGCTTGTAAATAGAGGCGCGTCAAAAACAAAACCACAGGGCACGCAAAGATCATAGACGCGAAGCGCCATAAAAAATCGAAACTCCCCTGGCCGCCTGTGGCGCCGCCAATCATCGGTTTTCTTTGCTTCCAACATTCAGGTTGTCTTTTGTCTGCCTTCCTTGTGTGATAAAAGTGCACTATCGGTTTCAAAACAAAACTTACTTCAATACTGAACCGCGCAACCTTCCTTTGTCAGCCTCAGAGATTCGTGGTGTTCATGCAGGAAGGAAAATTCCTCCAAGGTGGCGACTCTTGTCCTATGACATCATCACGCTTGTACTTGCGAGATTGACCTGTGGCGGCGATACCTGTATTTTGGTTCTTGCTATTTCATACCTTACAAGAGCTTTGTTTTCAGTAAGAGTGGCGTTTGTGTGATCAGGATCGAGCTGGTATTCTATCGATACAAGCCAACTTCAATTTCTCCTCAGTGTCCCTTTAAACGTGCTCCTCCGAGACACGTCGTCTGCTCGCTGAGTACACAGATATGGATAGAATAGAGCCCAAATAGACGCTGTCTACGTGCCATAATGGTATGCACAATTACGTATGTTAAGCGTAAGCAGTTTGCGAGACGTTAAGTCATTCGCCGCATCCGCATTTTTAGTTCACTGCACGCAAACGGGGACGAAACGACAAGCTCAGCCCAGTGGCGCCATCTGATTGTTAGAACGGGAACCAGTTTTGTCAACAAACCAATGCTCCTCTTAAGACTAGAAGCTGCAGAATCGTCCCTCTAAATAAAAAATAAAGCGAATTTATCGCTCACATGTTTTGTTATACACGAGATGAGACGAAGCGAAAGCCCAGTGTCCTATTTACGGCCAGAGAATGCCTTGAAAACGAAAGTAACAACAACGAATTCAGTTCGAGGCGAGGAGTCGTGCTTTGAAAAAGGGCCGCCAATTTTGGAAATGTTTGAACGTACGCAAGAGTCGTGCACATTAAATCGGGGAATTACGTATGTGACGCGAGCGTACGTTAAGGCTCGGTACGAAATAGCGTTTTGGCGCATGCGCACTTCGAAGCACGCTATCCCATATACCCATGTGCCTATTTTATGCAGCCACATCTGCAGCGTCAGAACTTCGCCTGTGCACTCATCCCAGCTTTGGTAGTGCTGCAAGGAACTACTGATTTGGAGTGTAGTGGTTGCACAGCGGTTGCAACTCGACACATGGATTTTTACACCCCTCCTTCGGCGCACGAATATTTTCATGCGACCAAAATGACGTCTTGCTTAAATTTAGCATAAGTGACGACGGAGTAAACAATTTGCGCGCATGCAAAGCATTGAAGCTGTCGCTTCCATTCCACAAGCACGAATACGTATTTCTTTTCTCGGGTTTCCAGGTTCAACCTTCAAGCTTGCACCGTCGCTGCTGGTTGGCTGAAATTGGCTCCTCGACCAACCTCCTGGACCAAACAGCCTCGACCGGTCACCTCCCAGAAAAGCTTGGTCTTTTCCGCGGGTGCAGTGAAGAACATGATGGCCTTCCGCTCTTTAGGCCTACTGCTCCCGAACAAGTGCCGCGCGGAGCGCGCGATAAGTGGTTGTGCGCTTGTCGCGTCAGGCAGCGGAGAGAGCCGTGAAATATCTGCTTCCCGACAGCGGAAAGCCATGATGTGATCGGAGCACAGCGTCGGCGGTATCGGCGGCGTCGGATCGAAACAACCACTTTTTGCCGCGGCGTCTCCCAGATGGCGCCAGATGTACGACTGGAACAGCAGCGCACGAGGCCTCCCACCACACTCGCGACGAATGCGCAGCAAGCCGTTTTCCAGTTTTCCTTCTAATGCTTTTACATCTCAAGATGCGTACATTCCGCTTAATGTTTTTCTACCTCGAAATATACTATTTTTGCATGTTCTGCAACTCCACTTCTGCAAATCTACGCCCGAACCGTGTCACATACAGATAAGGTCTGAGGTGCAATCTAATAAGCGCATTGCATAAAAACCTAGAACACTGGTACGAATGCATCCTAACTTTACTTGCACGAGACGCTAACCACCGAGTTCTGGCGTCCTCCAACGAGGGCACGTAAAAAAATGGTGCCCTATATTTGCCACTAACCTCAGGACGAAGACAGTTTTTCCAAGCTAGCGTCCAGTGAAGTCGAAAAGATGCATAGCACTCTCGGCCCGCTCAAGCACGTAGTTGGGGAATGAAGTCAGAACATGTGCATCTATGGCGATTTTGGTTTGGTCCCGTACGCCATCTTCGTCCTCATTTTCAACCACAGCAAAAAAAGCCCCAAAGTAAAAATACTGTACCCCATATCAGTAAGGGGGCCCTTCTAAAGATATTTCAGTCTTGCTTCAAGGACTTCCATGAGTATAGGGCTTCAAAAAAAAAATAGCGTCTTGTCTTTATCTGAGGACACAAAGGCCGAAAGCGTTCAAAAAGACGTTTTCATGAACTTTTCTAGCTTATAGGAGCTGCGTATTCGGTGAAATAACTTATCTGTCAATAGGACACGGTAATCTATCAGTGTAGGCCAACCTCAATTTGTCTTCAGTGTCACTTTAAGGCAGTGTCTAAAGAGCATAATCCGTTCGCGACAATTTTTTATCTTTTTTCTTCGGCAAGGTAAAGATCAGAGTAAATTTTTAGATGGGATAGCTCCGCTACGTTCAGTCAACGCCACGCCCTGTAATTAAGGTGCATACAGGGCGCATAAACAGCCTGCAGACACTCTGGCACATAGCCGCTCAGCCCCACGCCACAAGCCACAACCAGTCTCTCTGCAACTCGGCAAAACGCACCACGGTAGGCTTAGCTGCGATCGCTTCGCGCTCTCTGTAACCACCAGTGCGGTGCGCTCCCGCGATTGACGTCACAGGCGATGCACTTAAATCTCGCGCCACCTCACGTTCGAATCTGCGCACGCTGTCCGCGTTCACCGAAGCTGCGTAGAGCACTGAAGCACTGACGTGATTGCACAACAAGCATATACGCTTAGTAGGACGCACTTGGACACATTTCTAAAGAACGTACGACGACCAGTAACCACGGCATTAAAAATTCAGCCGCGATAAGGACCCCGAGCGAAACCGCACTTTCCTTTTCGAAGTATAGCGCGATCGAACGCCGCTCCATACTTCAAACGGGTGAAGCGCTGGCTCAGCACTTAACAGGAGTTTCCGGGTTGTGCTCGCCACACGGTGAAACTCGTTACAACGCATCAGTCGAGGCAGGCACAGGCTGGCAAGGTATTCGCTTCTATGCAAGTTCAATGAGCTGTCGCCCGCACGCGTCCTCGCCGCGAATGCGCGACACGCCAAAAGCGCGCACACGCACGCACAAAGAAACGGACGATGGACGCGTAGAGGTGCAAGCACATGAAAAGGGATCGCTCCGTTGGCACTCGAGGACCAAGTTCACTTTCTTCTGCACCACGCTCGAAAGGGCAGGAGATCACGCGTCTGGAGGAACACTGCTCGGAAAAAAGTGAGTGCGTGTTGCTCGCCCATACTGATGGAGGCAATCGCTGGCTGCATGCTAATAGTGTCTTCCCTTCCACCCTGCACGCTTTAACATGCACGAGAGGGAGCCTCCTTTAAGCGAAGAGGTCCCGGCCGTATAACTATTGGAGGTCATTGTACCACACGCGTCCGAATCGAGCGAAAAAAATTAACGTTCTTTACTTTTTCACGCCCGCGGCTACAGAAGGGCCTACGAGAGACGCCGCAGATTTACTTCAACATGCCCCTCTCCGGAGGAGTGTTTTAATTGTGCTAAATTCAATGCTGCGACATCGCACTCAGCAGGGCTACATATACATCACCGAAGCCGCCCAGTGGCGCACAACGCTCAGGAGCACGGCTGAAAACACCAACGGAACACCAGGCGGCGCGCTTCTGCGGGGACAGCTGTCCCCAGAAGCGCAAAAATCCCCTGTGCTCCTTGGTTTGGGGTATAGTGTAGTTTCTGGGACTGTCAGCTTCCGTCGTGCATCGCGTCAGCAGACACTGGAGAGATTTAGAATACGGTGACTATACATCGGTTAGGGACATAGGGGAGCAGCCGGGCGCCACTGTGCGGGCCCTCCCTCCGGTTACTGTCCTGCGCCTGCGCACTGGCGGCCGCTATTCCCCTGTGCCCCTAACCGATGTATAGTCACCCTGTTCTAAAGGACCCTACGGCCCTGCAAAAGCTGCAGCTCTCTCGACGCGGAAGGGCTAAGCGCTGCACCCCACTGAAAACGCGAGTGAAGAACACAACCGCCTCTGAGCCGCAGCAGGGCCGGGCCAGCATAACTATAGTGTTCCTGTATATACGGGCGCATATATATTTATAGTATAGGAAGACTAGGCATAACTGGGACATTTCGCTCTCCTCCGAGACCACGTGACAGCAAGAGCAGCATAGGAACCCTCTCACTACTGCTATGGCCAGCATGTGGACGGGGGAGTTGTGGATAACGACATCGATAAAAAATGGCAGCGTTTTAACGTAGTTGAACCGAGTAGAGGGGCGAAAGCATGTGTTTATCCTGATTGGCTCATGGTTTTGCTTTGCCGGGCCGTCGGCACGTCTGGCGACGACATTAGACTCAGGTTTCTAGGCTCTGGTGGAGGTTAATCTGTTCGCGCCCGCAGATGGAAGTTGACGAAGACAGCGACGTGCAATGCACAGCGCGAGAGTGTGGTGCAGTTTAACACTAGGCGTGATCGGTTGCGGCGATAGCATGCACAGCGCTCTCGTGCAGTGACAAGCGAAGGTGATCTGTTCACGCCACCGCGAGTTCGAATCCCAGTCACGGCAATATTTATTTTATTTATTTATTCAACGTCAAGGCTTCAGCGACGGCCCGGCTCTTGCAGCTTTGGTCGTGCAGTAGAGCTTTCGCGCGAAAAAAAAAACGATACGGAATAGAATCGTAATTAAACTGTCCCGCCGCGTTGTCCCCGTTAGCAGACAGCGTCCTCCTCACGGCGGCGCGGCCAGAGGCGGCCACGGTGCCTGCTGCCGCGTTGGCGAATCGATGCGACCCGTGCCTGTCGAAACGCCGAGCGGCTTATGCGCGCCTCGGCACTCTGCATACAACGCCCGCTTAAGCATACGGCGTGCAAAAAAAAAAAAGAGGGCGCGCAACGAACCACGCCGCCGACTCCGGTGCATAAAACGGCCTCCGACGCGCGCTTCTGTTCTCACGCGGAACACGTTCCTGGGCTCGCGCTGCGCGAATTTCGCCGGCGCGACCCATATATATTGGACGCTAAGCCGGCGTGGCATGGGCGGCGTACGTGATTACTGCGCACTCGCCGCGCTCTACACACGGCCAGCCGCGAAATGGAGAACGTAACGCAGTTACGCCACTACGTCACTATGCACGCAGCTAGGACAGTGACGCCCGCATTAGGTGAGCGTGCTGTTGAACTGCAAATACACAGGGCGAACCTGACGTCAACCGCTGGCTGTTGTAACGGCTCGAACAGTTTTAGCATAGCGTGTATACCTACACTGCTTTCTTACCGGGGTCGTCAGTGTGCAGGTGCCACCTGCGCATGCGCACTGGCAACCCCGGTAAGGTTTGGTTTATGGGGGTTTAACGTCCCAAAGCGACTCCGGCTATGAGAGACGCCGTAGTGAAGGGCTCCGGAAGTTTCGACCACCTGGGGTTCTTTAACGAGCATTCACATCGCACAGCACACGGGCCTCTAGAATTTTGCCTCCACCGAAATTCGACCGCCGCGGCCGGGATCGAACCCGCGTCTTTCGGGCCGGCAGCCGAGCGCCATAACCACTCAGCCACCGCGGCGGCTTGGAGACCCCGGTAAGAAAGCAGCGACGACATACCCTATACGCTAAGAGTGGGCTCGAAAGCTCCCCGTTGTAACTGCGCAATAAACGTCCCGAAAAAGATGGCCCGGAATTTGTTCGCCATTTCCTTCGACATCCACAAAAAAAAAAGAAAGAAAGCAGTCTGCTGCTCCACAGTTTCGATGCCACACGGCTCCTTCCCATCGCGCATCGAGTAAACGCATCGTTAGACTGTTGCGGACAGGCGCAGAAATCTCGGGCTGCCACTTTCCACCGTGCTTGCGCCAGGCGCGCGGAACAGTCGAGCGAGCAAAATGGCGACGCGCAGGGAGTACGTATTGGAAATGACGTCAGGGCCACCCGCGACATGCTCGCTCTCAAGCGAAAAACACGCAATCTGCCAGGTGCGTACCCAGCAGCGACAGCGGTCGCGGCAATATATATATATATATATATATTTATTTATGAAGGGAGCCAACAGTCACCGAATATATATATATATATATATATATATATATATATATATATATATATATATATATATATATATATATATATATATATATATGTGTGTGTGTGTGTGTGTGTGTGTGTGTGTGTGTGTGTGTGTGTGTGTGTGTGTGTGTGTGTGTGTGTGTGTGTGTGTGTGTGTGTGTGTGTGTGTGTGTGTCTCGGCAGCAGCAGGGGCCGTTCTGGAAGCCCACGCGATAACGACAGCAACACGCGCACGCGAGCAGCACAATTCGGACATACCTCGAATACCCCGACAAACTGCGGGAAGTAAAACCTCAGCCGAGAATACGCGCACACCACTACACAACGGCTGCAAGCTCAGTGACCGAAAAACGAACTTCCAGAAACCCGCGACGATTTCCCTCACCATAACACGCGCAGCTGCGTCCAGGAGTTTTTTTTTTTTTTTCCCATCGGTGCTCAAACTCGGGTACATGAGGTCATGCAATCGCAGAAGACAATTTGCGGGGAATCGATCAGCCAGGTATATAGTAGACCTTCCAGTCATTACCGCCCGTGCCGGGAACAGACGGCCATGCAGCCCCGCTGGCGTGCGGGTCACCGTCGCCAGCGAATACATTCGATCGTCGCTTCCCTTCCGCATAAATAGCTACGTTTCTTTTACCTATCCTGACCCAACGCTCCTGCAGCGAAAGTCACGCACGCAGACGTCACCGCTATAGCCGCGCCAGCAATGGCGACCGCAAAGAATGAGCAGTCGACGTGCAATGTATGCGCGACGGTACGGGCGGACCTATATAAAAAGGCTGACCCGCGCAGAAGGCTATTCGATCAATGCCGTCGAGAAATACTTGGTCGTTGACGCGATGAACGTGACAGCACAGCGACAACATTCTAAATCTTCGCTCCCGCGCAGACTATAAGTGCAAATCAATTTTTCGAAATGGCGACTTCTGCAAACGCGCCTGTCGCCCTCCTGCGACGTTGTCCAAATGCGCTATTCGCTTACATCGAACAACGCGATAGCATAACAATTTTTCCCCTCTTTCTATTGCTCTCCCACCGACCCCTTCCCGGGTTCGATACAAAGACGTCTGACAGTGCGTTCTCGCAACGGGGAGAAAAGGAGCGCGAAGACAAAGCGGGGTCCCGCGCTCCGCTTTCTTGCACTGCGGCCACGTTTACGCGTGCCAGAGGGAAAGTGTAGCCAGCTTGTCGAGATGGAATTTGCCTGCTGGGCGTGTACGAGCGCTAGCGAGTCGGGTCGAAGTAAGGTCGAAGCGGGTTGGATCGACCCGTCAGCGAGGGGCTGGGTTGGCGCACTAGACCCGTCCAACAGTGCGCAAGACGTGCCTGCGTCGACTGGACTTTCGATTCGACCCGCTGGAGGCGTTGGCACCAAGCGAACAAGCCTGGCATCGACCGACCAACCGAACGCCTAAATACGTGTAAGCGCGCTTGGCCCGCGCGAAAGATGAAACATTTTAGTGCGCCCTGCGCACCATTTAAGCTCCCTCAGGCGACGACATGCCCAAGCACCAACTATTCAAACACGATAAGGCGGGAACACTTCGTCCAATGAGGACAAAATAGTATAATAAAGCGCGCAGGCAGGAGCGGGAAAATAAGCGAGCCAATCATGAATTGCTCGGCTCTAAGGGCTTGCTTAGCTAGCCTCGAGCGGCAGGCCAAAGAGGACCGCTTCCTGCAGCCACCCAGGAACAGCCTTCGCGTCTCGACGCGGTCTATTCAGGCACAAATTTAGGCGGCCCCTTAAAAGTCCGACAGTAAAGCGGCGTTACGGAGGACTCCTTTGGACAGCCATTTAACCAGAATTACGCTTGTTTTAAATCTTCACGATGAACTCGCGCGTGTTTTGTCGATAGTAGAAAACTCGTGTGAGCGAAACGCCATTTCTTTCCTCCGGCGCGTAAAGGAATGAACGAGAGACAAGCAAGGAATCGCCGTCTGCGGGCGTTTGAAGACAGCCGGCGTGCAAGCGGATCGCGTAGGCGCGTTTTGGAATGAGGACTCTTGTACAAACGGCGATTGACAAAACCAGAAGGGCAGTTAACTGCTTTTAGCACTACAGGCATATATACGACGCAAGACCCAGCAGCGACTACTGGCTAGAAAAGTTTACCAGTCCCTATATCGGTGGAGTTTTATCCGATAAAGGTGGGCCCTTTTGCGTTTCTTCGTGATGAAAAATTTTATTAACCACGCGCTACTTTAGATACTAACAGACTTCTAACCGCGCGCACAGGTGGAAAGCCTTTACCTCGCCCTGTTTTCAACCGCGCGCCTTGCGATCTCCGTTTGTAAGCAGCGGATAGAACGCATTTCATGAATGTAAGGCCGCTGTGATAAAATCCTTTGCTTTCGATATTTTATCATCCGGCCGTCTGATTCCAGTGACAGTGAGGGCATATGGGGGCAGTAAAAAAAGTGTAAGAAGAATCAGATTTAAATGGAATTCGAATGAAATCATCATATCATCCCACCCCATCTTTCCGTAGATAACAGATAGGCCGTAATAAAGCTTGTCATCACAGTCAGCCACAAAACTCTTCGCCCTCGAAATATGTCCGTTAGTCATGCGCGTTCAGCCGTGTCTGTTAACCAACAGCGCTTCATATTAACACAGAGCCTTCTAATCCCGGCCAATCACCTCTTTGGCAATGCAGGCTTGGTGCGTGATAAGAACTGCGCTGTCATGGCCCTGCAAGTGTCCCACTACTACAGGACAGCTTCCTGCTTCCATGTTTTCTCTGTATTTCTGGCGGCAGAAAAACCACGAAGCGAAAATTGGCGGCCCTTCTAACTCTTCAGCGTGCAAACATACAAGTAACATCGTTCCTGAGCTATATATATTTATCCGAAAACTATGATAGCAATGTTTGAATGTGCCAGGGAAGCACTTGGAACGGAGCAAACGATGTACCGGCATACCGGCATCTTTTACATCCCACCTCCATCGAAACGCGCCAGCCGACCCCGCGTCATTGGGCTCAGCAGCCGAACGACATATATAGCTAGTAAACTCTTCAGATTCCCATACAAAGGATATACTCTTTCAAGGAAGCCGACGTCTTGAAGCTACGTTAACAAAATGCTGAAATGTTTTCGCTGGTGCGAAGGGCCGGGCAAAGGGGCTCGATATGATTCGCAATGAGTTGCGTGTGATTCCCTCGATTCTGAGCTGGTAACAGACCCCCCCCCCCCCCCCCCCCCCCCCCCCGCCCGTAAAGGTTCCTCATTCTACTAAATCTGCTCTAAAACGCATTCTACTAAAGTATTTGAAAGTAGCCGCAGCTTCCTGGTGGCGGGGAAATAGATGAGAAAGCGTTGATTCAGACGTGGGGCATGCGAATGGAAAGAACTGCCATGGTGAGGCGAAACTCCACAGACGACTCCCTTTTTTTTTTTCCAAACGCAAGCTGAGTTAAGTCGCTATGCAATTTCTGTCAGTGTAAGCCAGCATTCGTGGGGTATGGCTCCCCTGATATAACATTCGCAACTCTACGAATTTTCTTTCCTCGCTCTAAAAACACTCAACAGAACAAATCGCCGGCTAACGGCTTTCCTCTCACCCGCCGCGGTGGCTCAGTGGTTAGGGCGCTCGACTACTGATCCGGAGTTCCCTGGTTCGAACCCGACCGCGGCGGCTGCGTTTTTATGGAGGAAAAACGCTAATGCGCCCGTGTGCTGTGCGATGTCAGTGCACGTTAAAGATCCCCAGGTGGTCGAAATTATTCCGGAGCCCTCCACTACGGCACCTCTCTCTTCCTTTCTTCTTTCACTCCCTCCTTTACCCTTCCCTTACGGCGCGGTTCAGGTGTCCAACGATATATGAGACAGATACTGCGCCATTTCCCTTCCCCCCAAAAACCAATTATTATTATTACTATTTCCTCTCCAACCTCGCAGGTGCATGTATGTACAAACCGATGCCACTCGCTGCCCTGCTCGCGCCGTGCAACTAATAATTTCTGGGGCCGATCCTCCCTTGTTTTGTCCACACGTCACGCTCCTTATATGTGCATACACCACAAAGTGTTTATCTCACTATATACACTGACGGGCCTCCATACGTTCCACCCCGAAGCAATCCTGTCCCTATTCCCCAAAGGAGTGCATGGCTCACTACCCCATTGTTTAGGCACTTAATTTTCCCACTCTGAAAGCCACAACAGCCGCCATTAACGTGAGCAATTGGGAGTCTAAATTGGAGCCCTGAACAAGGCGGCTAACAAATCTCTCTCTCTCTCTCTCTCTCTCTCTAGATGCGGGAACATATTTTATAGGCGCTTCAGTCCTCGCGAATGGGTGACACAGGCTTCCTCTGGCTTTTAATTTCCACGGAGGGCACACTCACATCGCGATTTCCTGCGTCTATTACCGCTTAAGGAGACGCACTCCGAATGCACGTGATTGCTGAGGCCATTTCACATTGCGCAGCTCTTAGCATCGCGTGTATTTTCTCGCCGCTGAAGCCGTGGCCTATAGGAAGCTCGGGACTGGCCTATAGCCATAACTCTGAGCAGCTTGGCCAGTCTGACGTGGGGCCTACCGATCGGCACCGGCGTCTGTCTTGAGAGTGCAGAACTATGCCCGAAAACGCGCAGCCTCGTTACGTAATTCCAGCGCTCCCACTGTCTCAGTCCAATTTTCTCTGCTCAGCGAGTGTAATTCGGCGCGCATTCCTAGAATACTGACATTTAGCGGTTAAAGTCAAATTAACAAAAAAAATGAATAAGGCGTGCTATTATGGGTCTATTTATTTATTTATTCATTTATTTATTTATTTATTCGCTTTAAACCGAACAATCCAACCTCTAAACGTAACATTCCATCCCTGGCTCGTTTCTACTTGCAAGGTACAAGCGCGCCTTTACGGGCGAATGAAAAAAAAAAAAAACAATGTAGAAACACCACTGGGTCGAGCATAAGGGAAAATGCACTCGCTACTCTGTATATGCTTGCAGCAACGTGCCAGAAATACCGAGTGAAAAGGGGCCAGACTCGTAGACGCGTTTTTTTCACCCCGTCTGAAGCGCTAGTCTTATTATATACGACGAAAAACCAACTAGCACGACTTTCCGCCCTGAATGCGAACAGGACGGAATGCGTTTCTGGGCCCCTTACAAGTTATTGCAGCGCCTTCCATCAGACAACCCCAAACACCTGGCGCCACTGTCAGTGCCAGCGCAGAATTCATGCATACGTGTAATGGAGGCATTATGTCAACTTCACGCACACGGAAGGCGGGCGAAATTTCGTATGCGTCCTTTGGTTTCCACCGGCTTCCATCCCCCCCTCCTCCTCATCCTTTGGTGGGCGAACGCAAGCCTTTGAAGAGGGACAGCCGCGACCGGTGCTCCCAGATAGAGTCGCGCCAACCGCCGGCCTTTGAAACGCGCCGCGCTTGCGACACGGCACACGATGAAACCCCGCGCGCACAGTGCAGTATATTGAATGCAGAAGCCGCGCACGGCGCGCACATCCCGTCCGCAGGAACCGTTAATTGCGGCCCGTCAGAAGAGGGGCGGGGGAAAGCGGAGGGAGGGAGAGAGAGATAGAGGAGCGCATATTGCAGCGCGGTGCGTCGCTCGCCGCCGTAATTAAGCCTCGGAGGCCGCAGAAGCGCCGGCTGTCACTCACCAATGTTGGGGTGGTTCAGCTTTCGGCAGATCCTCGCCTCGCGCTCCAACTTCTGGAAGTCTGCGGTGGAAAGAGAGAGAGAAGGGGGGGGGGATAAAATAGGATCAGGCACTGCAAGCATTCGGCAACACTTTTTTTTCTCTCTCTGCCCAGAGCACCGAAAAATCGCGTTAAATCTCTCAAGCTTTTTCACGAATAACCGGATGTCTCTTGCTGCTCTTTGGGCGACTTATTTATGAAAAATTATACTCCCCCCTCCCACCTTCCCCCCTGATTTCACTTGCATGACCGTAAAAAAAAAAAAAGGCAGATGCACTTGTATGGCCGCAAAAAGAGGAGCTGCAGGCCTTCCTCGCAAATGACACACGAACGAGACATGCCAACAAAGCACGCTCTTTTAGGCTTCCTATATACGCACGCTCTTTTAGGCTTCCTATATACGCACGCTCTTTTAGGCTTCCTATACGCCCAACCAAGCAACGGCTTCCCCGATAATGAATGCGAACCCATGAACCACAGTGTGACGCAAAAGTGCGTTCGCAATCCACTGCAACCACTCGCGATCAAATTTACGGTGACAGGGCAAAGGAAATTAAATTATGGGGTTCAATGGCCCGAAGCGACACATGCGCTACGCGAGACGCCGTAGTGAAGGGCTCTGCATGGATCAATTTACAGACCACCTGGGGTTCTTTACTGCTGACAACGCACAGCACACGGGCGTTTTTTTTTTTTTTAATTACGCTGCCATCGAAATGCGACCGCACAACGATTCCGGGAGCTTGGGATCAGTAGCCAAACGCCTAAGCCACTGAGCTATAGGGCAAAGGAGTCAGCGGTTGCTCCCAAGTCGGCTAAACTGACTCACCCTATCATCATCAACTTCACCATAAAAGCATCATTAAAAAAGGGGAACTATACCACTGCGGAACTCGCACCATGCACTGAGAGTTTACGTCTAATCGAAATATTTCAACGATCTAGGGGCGGTTGCAAAGTACTCTAGTCGTTTCGTTAAAAGCACACCTGCTTCAATTTCAATCGCGTAGTGTGCGGGACCGTTCCTCGTTCGTTTTAAGTCGAGGCACTTGTAGCGCGGGTAACCTCCTGTACACTCGTAAACACGAACACGCCTATATGGGAGTAAAAAACGCACTCTCTTTTATAAAAGAGAGTGTGTTGAGAGGACAGCTTACTCCCTTTTCACTCCTTTCTGTGTAGAGTGTGTGTAACTGCTCCAAAAAGAGACCACGAAAGGCGAAATGTGCCGAGGCCGGCATCTGACAACGGTTCCTGTAATGTAAACGCACCCAACTACAATTGCACGCCACCCGAGATGCCACAAAAACAGCAGCACGAAGTACAACGCGCGCGTCGACAGAATATATGTTTAATTTCATAATGTAAGACACAAATAATGATAACTAAAGCAAAAAGCATCGTCAAATGAAAGTAGGTGAAAAAAACGTACAATTAGCATCAGACGACAATTTCGAAACTATGCTAACACGAAAGAGCGAATGCAACGACGAAAGTAGAGTACAGTTCTAAAAAAAAAGGAGAATGTTTCCCGCATCCATACTTTTGCAGCTGCACAATAGGTGCCACACACACGTGTTAACGGTCCTCTATACTCTCCTAAATGCCCACCAGAGAGCGCCTTCCGGGACTGCCCGAGTACGAACGAGATTTATTCCGTCGGAACGATGGCGGAGACACGGGGGGGGGGGGGGGGGGGACGCACTGGCCATCCGTGTTTCACCGAGTGAACCAGGGGGGAAAGACCGACCACTTACGCGCGCGCGAACAACACACGTTCCGGGGCTCTCGCCTTCCATTCAGGCCCGCTGAAACGTGTTCGGCGGCGAAGCCCCTAATCAAAGCATCGCTGAAACCCGAGAATCAATCTGCCAGGTGGCGACACCTCCGGTAAAACGCGCTCCTCCCCGACGATATTGAGGGGGCGGCGGCAGGTATAGCGCACGCGCGTCGAAAGGCGCGCGGGGGGTGGGGGGGGGGGGGGGGTGGGGGGGGGGGGGGGCTGATTGAAACACGGGCCAGACGGACGCGCTAAAAGAAACAAAAGAGGCGGCGAAATGGGAGAAACGTGACTGCTCCCCGCGACACCAATTTCGGCTGGCCGACGACTTCATTTATTTACTGCGCGCGGGGCCCACGGTGGCGCGCCTTAATTTATTTCCTTCCCTCCCTCCCGCTATCGAGCGCGGGAGCAGACACGGGACCCAACCGGCGCCGGGCATTCGACTCCAGCCGCGCTAGACAGCCGCTTTGGCAAGCAAATAACCCGGACCCCCGGGTGGCTGCAGGTCTGGACAAACACAGGCGCATCGAGAGTCGCACACATATAGGCCAGAGGCCATTACTCCCGCGACTGTGGCGGCGACCGTCTTGTACTGCGAGGCCACGGCAGCTCACGCGTATTGGGCCGAACGGCGCCCGTCCCGCGCCTCTGCTACCCATGCATGGTTCTCTTTGTTTCGTCAGTGCACCGCTGACAAGGCTGCCCTCTTTCCAGGCAGATGCATTGTGTTGGGTTTAATGGCGCATAAGCATCTAAGGCTATCATGCGCCAAGCTCAAGGTGTAAGAAATTGTTCTCTGGATATTTTTACAAAGATATAAAAAAAATGGCGCTCTTTCCAGACAGATGCAGTCGATCAGGTAGGCCACCGACGAAAGATATTAAGGAAACGAAATCGAGGTAGCCGAGGCGACCGCGTGCCACGAAAGCGCACGCGAAACCCGAGCACAGTTTTCCGAAACCTTCTGGACCAAACAGCGACCACAAAAAGCCATTTTATTCCGCCCTCAGCAGTCTCGGTCACTGTAATCTTTTACTCCCGTGTGCAATGTGAAAGAGAATAACCGTTTCGCGCAAAAGTGCGAATTTCTGCTCATATCTCTACTAAAGCTGAGATTGACTTTTGGCTATAGCCGAATACGACTCAAGAACGCAGCGGAAAATACCCCTCAAAGGAGGGCCTACAATGGCGCCGACCAATTGTCATGACGTCGCGGTTAACTTCATTTCACGGAGGCACGCTCCTGTCCTCTGCGATTTCACGCCAGTGGATTAACCATGACGTCATGAGAACCGTTTGGTTTGGTTTTACAGGGGTTTAACGTCCCAAAGCAACTCAGGCTATGAGAGACGCCGTAGTGAAGGGCTCCGGAGATTTCGACCACCTGGGGTTCTTTAACGTGCACTGACATCGCACAGCACACGGGCCTCTAGAATTTCGCCTCCATCGAAATTCGACCGCCGCGGCCGGGATCGAACCCGCGTCTTTCGGGCCGGCATTTGAGCGGCATAACCACTCAGCCACCGCGGCGGCCTCATGAGAACCGGTCGCCGCCATTGTCTGAAGGGCTTCCTTTTGAGGGGCATTCACGGCTGCATTTTTTAGTTGTATCGGACTGTAGTTATAAAACGAAAAAGAACGCTACTTGTCAGAGATAACTGCAGATTAAGCAATGATTGAATGCCCATACTTTACGCACGGGCGTACGACTAGTCCCGTCTCCTGCGCAAAAGATGCGCAGAGGCATTTTTCGCGGCAGACTGCATCAGCACCAGCAGCGCTCGGCGCCAGGCGGCGTTCGCAGTACAGGTAGTGCATTCGTCACGGCAACTGCTGCACTGCCGCGGACTGCAATTCGAAGAGCGAGGCTGATGAAAGAGGCCCGCCAAGCGAGAACCCGGGCTGTAGGCACGCATACATTTGCCCGGAGGCGACACCGACAACAATAGCGGCGTCACGTGCGCGAGCGCTGCTCGGACCCCCGCCGCATTTCCCCCGCGCCGGCGGTCGCGCGGAAGCCCGCCCGCAGAGCACCGAGCCTCGTTACGCGGTACCCGCACAGAGCGAGCGATCAGCCGCGCTGCGAGCCCGCACATCCACAGCAGCCAAAGGCCCGCACGGAGAGGCCAGCGTGTCGAGCACCAATCGTGTGCTCGATTTTTAGAAGCGCAAGGGCAGAGGCGCTGCTTTTAAAAAAAAAATAGAAAGACGGGAGGCAGTGGAGTAAAAGGCTATCGTCCTGCAAGTCAAACTGCAACGTTCACTAGTCCCCCAACACGAACAGGCACTGACGAGCAAGCACCACGCACGAAGTGCAGAATCGCATACACACACTTCCATCTTTGGCGCAGAAAATTACCGAAATCACCACTGCCGCCACAAACAAAGCGAATGTGTGGCAGCTCCAATGATTTCAAAGCGCAGGCTTCGCTCCACCGCAAAGCCTTACGCAAGTACAGACCCCAGGTCATATGTAATGCACCGATCGCACGGAAGGGAGTCTGGACCGGTTACACGCGCAAAATCTATAGCCGGAGCGCGTCGAAATCAGTGGCCCAACGTTCCGCTAAGCACTCAAGTTACCGCACGCTTTTTCTGAACATCCCACGGGTAACGAGAAACCAATTGTAACATCTCGCAGTCAAGCACGCGCACCGCGCGAACACTGCCGCCGAAAACCAGCGTCGGTACGACATATAAAGATCCAACCGAATACAAAGACGTGCGTTTGGCAGAATCGAAAAAATATCCCGCGGACGGCACACAAGTGCATATAACAGGCATTTCACGGGGCAGCTCAGCAGCCATCACCGGTGCAAGGACAAATAAGAGCGGTATAATTGGAAAACGGGGAATCGTAATATGAAACAGGAACGTTCGTCCTGACAAGTAAGCGGATTCCAGGGGCCGCCACAACCACTGAAAGACAGTTCGCTTGACGCGGAACGGGGCAACGGAGAGCCCGGAGGAGACGCATCAAAATACAATTATCGATTTTAATTTCGATCGAACTGCAGTATCTGAGGGCCACACTTGTCTTTGTCCCTGCTGGTACGCACGCACGCAAATACACGCGCGCATCCCCCGTCCAAGCTAGCGCGAGCGCCAAGTGGAATCTCATTAATTCAAACTCGCTTAATTCCAACTTTCTGCTTATTCGAAGTGAGGCTTTCGTCCCATCAAGCGTGCTAAAACAAACAAAAAGAAACTTTACCAAGTTCAAACTTTGCATAATTAAACCATTGAGAGTCGGTTTTCACGCAAAAAAAAAAACGCTACGGGACTTAATCTGAAACCGTGTTGTATAACCAGAGGCTTATAGAGCAACAAAAGTATTCATTTTGCTCGAACCGAATTGATTAACAAAAGCAATCAACTTTTGTAAAACTATAGAGATACGCGAGAAGTGGCAAAGTTTTAGAGCGTCACGTGCACAAAAACATAGGCCGGCCTAAGTTTACGGAAAAACTTAGCGAAACCGCAAAACTGAAGCATAATACGCTGCAACAGTTTGCTTTAGTTCGCCCAGTCATATATGCCTGTTTGCACTCTGAGCATTCCGTGACACAATTATTGCTCTCAAGATTGTGATCAGTTTAACACGAAAATTTAAAAAATCGCGAAAGAAAAAACTCTCAATTAGTCGCGTGCTTAGCGTGCATTTATTAGGCCCTCGGAGTTTTTTTTTTTTTTCTTGCTTGCAGGGCCCGCGGAGATTCCGGCGTGCAATGCGGCCCTCCGGCCAGAGTTTCGAAAAACCTGTCCCAGGGTATGCCACCACATCCCTTCCCGACACGCCATATGCCAGCAGCCTGAAAGAACATCACAAACAAAAAGCAGTCAGAAAAGAAAGGATGACTCAAGCAGGCGGAGGCTGCTGCGTTGAGCAGCGAGTGTTTCCGCATGCTACGCAAAAGTGGCCTCGAACAAAGCAAACAGAAATGGGAATGCGCATACGAAAATGACCGGTGCAGCTCAAAATGGAAGTTCACTAGTCAGACGAAAAAGTGCAACGTCATGCTGTTCGCAAGCGCCGACGTACTACCAGCCGACCAATTAGCGACTCTCACGCAAAGGGAACCTGGGAATGCCTCAAACCCTACATCATTCGATATATTTAGTTTGGTTGATGGGGTTTTAATGTCCCAAAGCGACTCAGGCTGTGAGGGACGCCGTAGTGGAGGGCTCCGGAAATTTCGACCACCTGGGGTTCTTTAACGTGCACTGAACATCGTACAGTACACGGGCCTCTAAATTTCATCTCCATCGAAATTCGACCGCCGCGGCCGGGATCGAACCCGCGTCTTTCGCGCCAAAACTAAGCACCATAACCACTGAGCCAGCCATTCCATACATTCGATTTCATGGCAGGACAACAACCCAGAGACGCGGAATAGTTCAGGGTATATGAATGAGACCTCGCTTTGGCCAGCGAATACCGGTGAGAGAAAAGCATCGCCATTTCGCTGGGTGTTTTTACGCGGTCGCTTCCACAGGCGCGAATTCCCAGCTCGCCGGCTTCGGTGCCCAACTGTTTCGCCGACTTAGTTTCAGCGCCTCGCTGTGGTTCACTGATCCGCACTTTATAAAGTAGAACACGTGAAGGAACTACCAAATCGCTCTGCTCACAATTAAAGCGTTGCATGCAGGTCCCAGCGCAAGAAAGAACTGAACACAAGGACAAGGAGAACGACAGGACGGAGCACTGCACTGTCAACTTTTAAGGCAACCGGAAAGAAGGAAAACAAAAACAGACAAAACCCACCGCCACAGGGAAAAAAAAAACTGGACAGACAGGTGCGTGACTGAAGCTAAAGAAACGTCATGACCACAATCCAACTAACATTTTTATCCAATCGAAGCTCTGATAAGGCAGCGAGCTGCAGCTCGGGTGATATCTCCAGACCTACCGCCCCATCCACACACACAACAATGAACTTCTTTTTGTTTCTTCAAAGGACAAACAAGAATGCATCAGTGCCAAGGTGAACAGACCCCCAAAGATAAGCAAGGGGAAAAACTTGAAGGTTGCAAGGACAAAATCAAATTTCTTTATGGCGAGAATATTCTAAAAGCCAACAAAGAACATTGCCAAAAAAAAAGTAAAAATACTAAAACCGCAATCAGAGGAGGGGCGAAACACACTGAATACTGAAATGCCGCCAGGAACATGACCAGTAGACATGAGGGTAAAAAGGATAAAGCCAAAGAACACGAAAAAAACTGGTAAAAAGAGCGATGATTGACTAAAAAACGCGAAAACGAAGGCGGGCTAAACAATGTTGCTAAAATCTAGAATTTCGTGACAGAAAAGCTAGTTTTTTTCTCTCTCTCTGACAATGAAATTGACCTCTTGCTCCCGTAAACTGATCATTGTTATGAACGCGATCCACACCGGCGATTAAAGCGAAGATTCAACGACCGGGATGACCACGTGGAAGCGGCAATTTCGACAGATCGTTGGCCATGAGGACCCATGCGAAAAAAAAGA